>NW_011628103.1:130181-132622 GCF_000512975.1 Sesamum indicum | reverse complement strand
GTAGGTATAAAGTAAATTGCCCAATGTTTCCAAATTAGTCCAACTTCGTACCTTTTCGGCATAAACCGTATTCTTAGAGAGGTCGTATTTCTTTGGGTTGGTAGTAATGGAATGCTTTCATTATCTAAAATGAAGAACATTTCCCACCAAAAGATCAGTCCAATAATACCACTCACTATAGCGCAACGCAATACTTCTTCGTGAATCTCCGCTATTTGAATATTGAACATCATAACAACGAATAGGAATGAAACGGCTATAGCTCCTATATGAACTACTGGGAAGATCATTGCGAAAAAGTCGAGACCTAAGAAAAGAAGTAAACCGGAAGTATTGCGAAAGACTGGGATGGGAAACAAAACGGAATGTACCGGATTTTTAGCACGTACAACCATCAAACCAGAGACCAAAGCAGGGCTCGACAAAACAGAAAGTATCATAGTACGTCGTCCTTCCCTGAAATGGAACTTTCATGCTAGTTCTTGCTCCAGCATGAAAGTCGATCTATTACGACTAGCGCGGTTGTTCGTATTTCATTTTCTTCTTCCAAGACAAACTCTTGTTAGGCACTGAGTTATTTATGCAATCTCAAATCTCTTTACATGTAGTTTAGCCCCCTCCTCCCAAATTTCTAATTATTTGTAATAGTAGTTTTTTTTGGGTAAGTGTAAGTTTCATTAAAAAAATAGGTAAAGAATACAGAGTACAAAGTACAGAGTACAACAATCAAATGGTGGTACCCCCAACAGACCAAGGGATACGCCAAAGTCTATAGAGTGCACATGTGCTAATAGAACTGGAAAGATTAATACTAATTATCCTCTGTCTAACGTCTTCAATGATGCAAGCAGCTAATACAGCTTCCGGTCGATGGGTGTGCTCAAATCGTCTCAAATTCCTCTCTCGCCATATATGGTAAATGCATGCACCAAGTAGTGCTCGATAAGCAACATTAACAATATGCTACCCCCTCCACTTCCTTGATGCCCATTCCACGTCTCTTGTCCACTCACGATTGGGCCAAGCAAATCGGATATGATGTCGTATAGCTGCAAGGCATCCTCTGCTATATCGACATCTGAAGAACATGTGATTGTGTGTCTCCGCTGCACCCTCGTCACAGAGTATACATCCCCCTAGATGTGTCATCCAAGGTTTATCAGTTGTCGGTCGCTTCTCCTGAATTGCTAACCAAAGAATGAAGTTATGGCGGGGAATCTTCAAAGAACCCGAAAGTAGTGAAGACCAACCTACTTTCGGTCCAGGTGGACAAAAGAGTCTATATAGGGATTGTGTGGTGGGTCGTCCCTCTGAGAACCGCCAGTTGATCCTATCATCCCCTCCATGAATCTGGGGTAATATGTAAATAATCTCCATACATTCCAAATCGGTAATGAGGGGCCACTGTCATTGTCCCTCATTAATGACTACTTGTAGTTTGGCGGATTCATCAAGTCCTAAGAGGCTCGGTCCCCTTGGGAATCTAGTAATAAGTGGGCCCAAGTGGTGCCACGGGTCCTTCCACAAGTAGAATGACCTCCCCTCTCCAATAAGAAACTCTGTCATAGGTAGTATAGAGCTGCGAAGTCGGAGTAGTTTTCGCCATCCCCATGATCCTCCCTTCTCATTAATTGTCCAAATTGAAGTGTTGTGCGATCGTGTCTGCTTCAACCATTCAACCCATATAGATGTTCGGTCACATCTAATAACATCACATAACTTCTTTGCCATTAATGAGCAGTTAAGGAAACCAATATCCTTAATTCCTTGGCCTCCTTCATTAATTGGTTTACACACATCCTTCCACGCTACCTTGGCGTATCCCGACGTAGAAGTGCCTTTCCAAAGAAAAGTTCTGAGCCGTTTCTCAATTTGTTTAATAATAGCCTTTTGTAAGATGAATGCAGACACCCAATAGATGCTCATTGCTAAAAGTACAGATTTAATGATTTGTATACGTCCAGCATATGATAATGAAAAAATTCCTTCCCAGCCATTAATGCGAGCATCAATTTTCAATAGAAGTGGTTGACAATCGGATATAGACAATCTAGAAGACAGTAGAGGGAGACCCAAGTACCTCATTGGTAGTTGGCCCCCTTGGAAACCCATAATTGTTAAAATCTGATCCTTCCAAGCTTGTGCCGATCGAGAGATAATGACATGACTTTTTTGTACATTCAGTCGAAGTCCCTACCATTCTGCAAATCGATCCAACCCCCTCTTGAGGGTCCCGAGTGAATTCAAGTCAGCTCTAAAGAAAAGCAGGAGATCGTCTGCGAATCCCAACTGGAAGACTTTGGCCGGCTCACATTTCCAATGATAAGAGAATTGCAAATCCTGCTCAATAAGTTGCAATAATCCCAAATGCAAGACTTCCATAACGAGAACAAAGAGATAGGGCGATAGAGGGTCTCCCTATCTTAATCCACGTGCTCCTG
>NW_011628103.1:117446-129269 GCF_000512975.1 Sesamum indicum | reverse complement strand
CATCTATCATTAATAAGGATTCGATCCAATCTCTTTCATAGACTCCGCGAGTTCGTACTGCAGTTGTGCCAAGTATACCATTCCCCCTGCATAGGCAAGGGTATTAGCCCGGCCTCCTGAATACCAACATTGAATTCTTCCATGGTCATCCTTATATCCCCAGAAGCTCCACACACCTCATTCATATCTCGGACCGCGTTGAAGTGCCCCCCCACCAGCCAGGGCTCATCCGAGTGCTCTCGAGCTAATAATTCCAAGGTATTCCATAAACTTCTACGATCAATCATCTCAGAGGCACCATAGACAATAGTGATTATGAGGGATTCACTATCTGTCCTATGAGTGACATCATCTCAGAGGCACCATAGACAATAGTGATTATGAGGGATTCACTATCTGTCCTATGAGTGACACGACAATGCATAAATTGGTTCCCCAAATCAAGAATATGAACGTCCACAACATTATCATCCCATGCAATCCAAATACGGTTACCCACAGTTGCATAATCAACAAACCATTTCCAATGCGGAAGCAAGACAGACTGAATACGCATGACATTGTTAATACGCACACGAGTTTCTAAGATGCCCATAAAATCTAACCTGTATTCCGAGATAAGGTCCTTTAATGCGAGCTGATGGTCTCTTTTATTCAGCCCCCGGACATTCCACACCGCGAGGTTCAACATGGATCACTACTAGAGGGGCTGCATGTGATAGGACCCCTAGTATTCTCTTCTGCGTCGTCCAGTGAAGTCAGAGCATCAAAAGGGCGTCGTCCAGTGAAGTCAGAGCATCAAAAGGATTAAAGGTAGCCACTTCCTTACCCTTCTCTTTATGCGATGAGTTGTAGCGTTTATTCTGTTTTGTACCTTCATCTCCTTTCACTTTATCCTCCACCACAACCACGGTCTTATGTTTCTTTACTCTCTCCTCGGTAACTGGTGGGTCATTATGATAATATGTTTTTCCAATTTCTGAGTAACATCAATCATCACGCATACACGAGCGAAGTCCAGTCTCGTGCATGCCCTCGTTATCGCATCAGGGTATAGAGGCTTACCCACACCGCTAGCCACAGTACTCAATCCTTCCGTCGTCCAGAATTCCAACGGAAGGTGTCGCATTTTTATCCAGACCGGCACTTGTGTATGCTTCAACTTTCTCATAGCCATACCCGGTTCCCACTTTTGCAACACAATTGGTTGTCCCTGAAATAGCCATGGCCCCCCTTCTATGACCTCCTCCATATCGATTTCCGTTTTGAATCGGAAGAAAAAGAATCCATTAGTAGTTGCTGTGACTTCTCGTAGCGCCGGCCAAATCGAATGGGCAAACTCCTTTAAATGGTGATAGAACGGCCGCTTACCCATAAAATATCCCACTGCCGTAGATTTTCATCGTTTGGCTCCGTCACGCACAGTATCAAGTGAAGGACGAACTACAACCTCCCCATTTTGCTTCGTTGGGGCGATGAAAGATAGCATTTTTTGGGACGAATTGTTGAATGCATCTGCAATTTTATCATTAGCAATCCCATTAGAACCAGTGTGAAGCGGGATGTTCCCAATAAACAAGGGAACTGGCGTCGATTTTTTCCCCAGGTTGCTGTTTTTTCCCCCATAGAATTGGTGATGTCAGCCCTAGGATGGATGACATCAATCCTAGCATCATGGATGACATCAGCCCTTGATGCATCATGGATGACTCAACCCTAGTAGGGCTGATGTGAGCCGCCCTCTCATGTTCCACCTCACCATCCTTGTCACCCACTTTCGCCGCTACATCAGCTCCAGGCGTGTCCACCTCGGCCTCCACGTCGGATTTCCGGCACACGTCACCGGTCGCCGGAGAAGGTTCCGTCCGCTCACCAAATCGCCGGAAAAACGCGCTTGGGGGTCTCGCAGCTACGGACTCGTTCCCTACAACTTTCCGACCACCAAGGTTGGCCGGACGACAGGAAAGATCTCCATTTCCGCCAGTCGCCGTCGTTGGAGCTCGCACAGTCATGGTCGCGGGGAGCTGGAGCGTCGCCGGTGCCTTACCAGTATTTCTGCCCATTGTTAGCGCTGGATCTGGTGGGATAAGGCATCGCAACGCCTTGCGCAGACCACCGGTGATAGGTCGTTCACGGCCGCCCTCCATCGTCGTCATTTGCCGCGGCTTGGTGTTGTCTCCAAATTGTTTTTGCCATCGGTTTTTGAGCTCGTTCAGTGCATCCATGGCTGCCTCGTCTCCGTGGTCAATAACGCGGCAGGCCAGATTCAAAAACTCGTCCAGATTGAACGACGGGGAAGACGGTCCGCCATTGACGTTTTTCGAGCTTGCGTCGCCTCCAACGGTCGGATCTGAAATCGCGGTTTCAGCTCTCAAACGCCCACCTTTCTCCCTCGTCAGTCCATCTACGCCCAGAGGAACCCTTGGGCTTCCCTCAGCCGGCGGCGGAAAACTCGACCAGTCGTCTTCTACACGCACAGCTTGGTTTCCAAACCTTCGTCCATGGTTGTTCATTCGATAGCCGGCCACTGTTCCGTCACCGTCACTATCCACCGGAGCTTCGCCGGCGGTCTCCCCGTCGCCGGCCGGAAGTGAGGAAGATGAAGCATTTGAAAGTGAAAAATTAGAGAGAGAATTTTTTGCCTCCATTTCAACTTTATTTGTAATAGTAGTTGGTATGTAGTACTGTCAGCCCCGAATTGGGAAAGATCTACATATATGCTATTTAATATAGCAAAATCATCCCCAAGGACTAGGGTGTCCAATATATCATACGAAGTAGTCCCTGGTGGTAACACTATATTGTTAGCATCAAAAAGGGGGTTTATTACCCGTTCACTTATTTGTTCTTTTATGGTGTCTGAAATAGATTCCGTTACTTTCTCTTTATAGGTCTCCTGTGTCAAATTGCGCAGCCTAGCGACTCGCCAGCTGGCAATTATTAACAAGTGGTGTCGAGGGAGACACCACTTGATTGTTGTACTATTCTCTTTTTTATTTAATGAAACTTACCTTTACCCAAAAAAAAAAATTATTAACATGAAAAGTGGAATTGCTAATCCAGTAAGGAGCTCTACCAAATACGTTAAAACTAAGTTTGACATGTATAAATTTTATATATATATAAGAAAAATTCAAATGAAAAAAATGAAGAAAACTTGACTTCTTCTCTTACGATATTTCTAAAAAAATGAAGAAAACTTGACTTCTTCTCTTACGATATTTCTAGTTGGATGAAAAGAGCGCTCCTATATCCATGGGGGCGCTCTGGGCAGTCGATGTGATACTGACTATCGGATGAAGCTGTCGTGGATAAATCAATCTTACTAAAGTGGGTAGTTTCATTAAGAAAGTTGACATTAGAACCCTTTTTCTTTTGATAAAGGGTTATCCGCTTAGTGAGCTAAGTCAAGCTTTTTCCAAGTGTTGTAAAGACTGGCTACCTAGCAAGAAAACTCAAAAGCTCCTCTCCTTATCAGTCGAGTGACTTCATACCTCTCCTTATCAGTCGAGCTCAATTACATCGATCCTTTATCAAACCTTCCCCTTTTCATAATAATAAGGTAAACATCAAAGCCCAGAAAACCCAACCTATACAAAGAGCTCTTTTCAGCCCCTACTCCTAACAAGTGAAAGTTGCTGTTGACGAAGTTTCATTCTAAGCAACGAACTCTCCCCTTTTTTTCTTTTCTGGGGGTTGAAGAAGTTCTTTAAACCATTACAGATTCAAAAAAGGAACTCAATACTCCGCTAATCACTCACAAGATGTCAGGTCAGAAAATGCCTTTTCTTTTCTAAAGGTGGACTTCGTAATCCAGTATTGAAATCGAAAAGGGGAGGAAGAAGGACTAGACATTCGCGTAGAGGGGTTCCCGGTCTTCTTCATTTGAATAAGATTCAGTCTTTCTCGAGTAACCGATACTCTTAGTGGAGCGGAGGAAGCTAGAAAGTTGCTGTCCGAAAAAGCAATGGAAGAAGCTAGGATAGAGAAGCTTACCTTCTTGTTTTCTTGAATCCCACTTGGCTTGGTGAAAGAATCTCATTCCGGATTCATCTAAACTAAAAAAGCTCTAGATCAACAGACTCTCCTTGCTTCCGGATCCCACCCCCCTTCTCATTCAAAGCCGGGCCATATGCTCCTATCTCATTCAGGGGTGAACATATTAGTAAAAGGCTTGACCTTTGGGTTCTGTCGCTTGAAGAATGAAAAGAAAAAAGGCTCGGTCGTAGTCGTTGGAACGAACTCGGTAACAATGACCAGTCATTAGTTAAGCTGGCTTGGCTTACGCTTCCTTCCCTCGAGGACAAAGACCCCCTCCCTGACAGTAGGGCTACCGCCACGTCTCTTTGGCTTAGAGTCGCTTCAACAGCTGAGCTGCTTAGGCTTGGTGTACTAGGAAAATGCATATTCTAAATAGTGAAAGTGGCATCTTTCTTTCAGACTGCTTTGCTTAGGATGGAGTCCTTGCTTAGCCAAGCTGGAAGCTATACTCTATCAATTACATCGATCCTCTTCTTTTTCTTCCGGGAATGAGCAACAATATTCATTGCCTTGCCTTTCTCGAAAGCTAAACCTAAAAGCGAATAAGTGCATATTCCTTTTTTTTCTGGAATAGGTGAATCCATGCTTATTTCCTTCCCGAGTTGAGAACAGAGGACAATCCCACCCTAGCTATTGGACTTTGATCCTTATCAACTTTGACCGAAAGAGCTATTCTTATTCTTTTCTCGAGACTGGGAAGCGTAAGGCCGGAAAGAAAGTCTTGTACGAGGTTCAGTTCAGGCATAGCTACTGGAAAAGAAGTCATGCCTCATTCTTATTGATGTAGATGGGCAATCACCAATGGCTGAAATGAGAAAGGGCTTCGCTATGAATCCGTAACGACGTACCGACTGGCTCTCCGATAGACTCGTAGATAGAATGGCCTTTAATCGACCCCTTTCTACTCACCCAGGAACCGAGGGGACAAAGAAAGATAGAAGAAGAATAATTCCTTTTTTCGCCCGAGGGTTCCTTTAGAGAAGAACCACGCTAAATAGATAGAATCCATTTCCACCAATTTCAGCAAAGTAGCGAATGGAAAAAACTTAGTAGCGGGTCTCTCAGGTTAGAAAAAGGAAGAACCGAAAGAAGATCTCTAGTTGAGCCTTTACGCCTTTACTCCCAAGACCGGATTCATTCACCTTCTCCTTCCCTTGCTTCTTCTCGCTACGTGGGGAAGAAAATTTCTCCATTCCGCCCTGACTTCAATAACAATTTTTTTTCGGTAAATGTAAATTTCATTAATAAAGAGTAATGGTACAGTACAACATGGTACAACATGGGATTATCAACTGGTTTCTCCCTCTACCCAAGGGATACGCCATAATCTATACAATGCTCGTGTACTGACTGACGATGCTAAATCAACGCTAAGAATCCTCTGTCTGACGTCATTGATGATTAGGATGCTCAATGTGGCCGGTGTCTGCTCAGTATGATCAAATCTCCTCAAGTTCCTCTCCTTCCATATGTGGTAGACGCACGCCGCCAGTAGTGTACGGTAAGCTCTATTAATAATGTGCTCCCCTCTCCATTTCCGTGTCGCCCATTCAATATCTGTTGCCCAATCTCTATTGGGCCAGTGAAAGCGAATCCTTCTGCGAATCTCATAAAGGCACTGACGACTGAATCTGCATTGGAAGAATAAATGTGGATGAGATTCCGTAGCTCCCTCATCGCATAGTATGCACACCCCCAGGTGGGATAGCCATGATTTGTCTGTGGTAGGAAGTTTGCCAAGGATTGCTAGCCATAAGATGAACGAATGGCGAGGAATCTTCAAGGAGCCCAAAAGTAGTGAAGACCATCCTACTTTCGGCTCGGGGTGAGTGAATAATCGGTAGAGGGCCTGAGTAGTAGGTTGCCCTTCGTCACATCTCCACACCACCCGATCCTCTCCTCCGAAAATAAGCGGTAGGTTATGTGTGATTTCCAAACATTCAAAGTCAGTGATGGTAGGCCATTGCCATTCTCCTACTGAAATCACCAAGCTGAGTTTTGCTGATTCTTCAAGTCTAAGATGGCGGGGACCTCGAGGGAATCGCTCGATAAGTGGACCCAAGTGATGCCACGGGTCCTGCCAAACAAAGAATCTGTCTCCATTTCCAATCTGGTAATCCACGATAGTGCGAAGGAAAGGACGTAGCCTGAGTATTTTTCGCCATCCCCAAGAGCCTCCATGTTCCCGGATAGTCCAAATCGATCTCTCACGTAATCGGTCTTG
Source organism: Sesamum indicum (assembly GCF_000512975.1). Taxonomy (NCBI): domain Eukaryota; kingdom Viridiplantae; phylum Streptophyta; class Magnoliopsida; order Lamiales; family Pedaliaceae; genus Sesamum; species Sesamum indicum. The sequence goes on along the minus strand of NW_011628103.1, from coordinate 123,004 downwards.
GTAGAGCCACTGAACCCATATGGATGTCCTGTCACACTGGATAACATCACATAGTTTCTTGCTCATTAATGCGCGATTCAAGGTGGAGATGTCCTTGAACCCAAGTCCCCCCTCATCCATCGGTCGACACACATCTTTCCAGGCTACCTTAGCGTACCCACTGGACGTCGTACCCTTCCATAGGAAAGTCCTCAACCTCTTCTCAATTTCACTGATGACTTTCTTAGGTAATATGAATGCAGAAGCCCAATATAAGCTCAATGCTGAGAGCACAGATTTGATGATTTGTACCCGCCCAGCATATGATAATGAAATCCCTTCCCATCCATTAATACGTGCATCAATTTTTGAGATAAGCGGTTGGCAATCAGAGATGGTCAGCCTAGACGAGATTAAGGGAAGACCCAGGTACCTCATTGGAAGGTGGCCCTCCTGAAAGCCCAAAATATCCAGCATCTGGTCCTTCAAATTTTGAGCCGAACGTGAAATGATTAAGTGACTTTTTTGGACATTCAGCCGAAGGCCCGACAACTCCGCAAACCAGTCCAATCCCTCTTTGAAGACTCTGATGGAGTCTAAGTCAGCTTTGCACAGTAAGAGGAGGTCGTCTGCAAATCCCATCTGAAAAACCTTAGAACTCTCACACTTCCAATGATAAGTGAATTGCATGTCCTGTTCAATTCGTTGCAAGAATCCCAGATGTAAGGCTTCCATAACAAGAACAAACAGATAAGGAGAAAGTGGGTCTCCCTGTCGTAGTCCTCTCGCTCCAGCAAAGAACCCATGAGGTTTTCCATTGAGCCCAATCGAGAATGATGTCGTGGTAACACACTCCTCAATCCACCTTGTAAACGTAGGTGGAAACCCGAACAACTGCAAAACTGCTAACAGGAAGTCCCACTCCACCGTATCATAGGCCTTCCTGATATCCACTTTAAGTGCGCATCTCGGGGGTAGGCGCATCTGGTTATATCTGGAGAATAATTCCTGGGCTAACATAATGTTGTCCCCAATGCTTCTTCCGGGAATAAAAGCTGTCTGACATGGGCTAACTATCTTGTCCAGTAGCACACTAATTTTTTGGACAAGAAGTTTCGCAATGATCTTGTATAAAACATTGCAGCATGAAATTGGTCTAAAATCATTAACCGACATAGGCGTATGTACCTTTGGGATCAGGGCCAAGATCGTGGAGTTGACCTGCTTCAGAAGTTTTCCGGTAGAAAAGAAGTCTAGTACCGCCCTCGTAACTTCTTCCCCAACCACAGGCCAAGCCGCCTTGAAAAACCTTGACGAGTAGCCATCAGGTCCCGGTGCCTGACTTCAATAACAAACTATTACGTCTCGGCCTAACTCGGACTAATAGACTCCCCAGCCTAGCTAGGCTAGACTGAAAGCAATCAAGCCAAAGCAACATTCCTTCAACTACCGCTCCTGCCCCCTAGGAAAGAAAATCCAATTACCAGTCGCAGTTCCAGGTCCTATAACTATCCCCTTCCTTCTTCTTATAACGCGAGTGACCCATATCCAACTCCAACAAGGGCTTTCCTCACAGCTTCACAAGTCAGTTCCCCCTTTTCTAGAGCAGCTAGCACACCAATTCCAACCGTCTATTGCTCCTTCTCCCGTCCTACAGAGCCCTTTGAAATTCATTTCGATAAGAGCCAAAGGAGTCTTCCTCTCTAGTAGCCCTTCCGACAACAGACAGCAGTTACTCTAACAGCGGCAATCGCCCATGGTTCTGCCCTACTATATTCATGTTGACCCAAGGCTCACTCGCTGCCCTAAGCTAAGTCCTACGGTTCCCAGAGTTTTGGCTTATAGCCAAGCCAAGGGGCGAAGCGGTCCAATACCAGCTTCTTCTATAGGATCGGAGTCGTCAACAAGAACTGCAGATACGATCACTCCGCCTTTCTAAGAAGGCCTTTCGCTTAGTTATCCTTTCTACTATCACTTCCTTTAGCAGTTCCGGAACATCTATAGTATGCTTGAATGTCGGCAATTTGTCCATATTCTATTCCTCCTCGTCTATTAGTTCAGTTCCTTTCCTTAGCTGATCTACGACCACCCTCTCTCCATCTTTCGAGAACAACAAGAGGTAGCTTTCCAGGCGTATTCTGATTCACTTCCTAAGAAGGCATTTTCTTGCTAACAAGCCATTCTTGCAGCAAGAGCGCATTCTGCCTTTTTATTAGTTCAGATGGTGATAAGCGGCATATTGATTCCATACCGTACCGAAGACTAATTTCCTGGCAAAATAGAGGACACCTGCCCGAATAACAAATAGGCCGAAAAAACCTATAACGAGTCTTTTTTCTGTGTTCTCGCTAACCACAGATGAATGGAGGGTGGTCGTAGATCAGGAAAAGGTGTGGTTGTTTAAGCATCCAGAAGTTGAACTTGCTGTTCCAGAGGTGCTTGTACCCGATCTTGACGGCACTGGTAGTGAGATGGACATTCTTTTCTCTCTTGTACATGGCTTGTGGCATTTTAGTCTTTTCCCCAGTAAAATAATCGGTCAATAGAGCCGAAACTCGACCTATGAGTGTCAAGGGAGGATTCCCCACTTAGGGCAACCAAGCACGCCCCCCTTAGTTAGAGTACTAAACGGGGGATGGAACGAAGAAGAGAAATCGACCAAAGAAAGAAAGACAAACCAACTGCGCCTGCAAGATCAAGCACCTAAGACTTGAGCCCTCCTTCCCTGAGCCTAATCGAAGGAGCTGAGAGCCAAGCCTAACCGAAGCGCGAGCCTGTTCAATAGCCCAAATATAGCCCTGTGCCTTTGCGCACAGCCCTGCTCCCAAGCCTAATTGAGCCACTGAGCCTTTATTAGGATATTAGGATCAAGGAAAGATCTACACCGAGTACTCTCCTGTTGTTGTTCGCCGTCCCTGCCCATGGTTTAAACCTTTGTGCACAGCTCTTCTCCTGGGTCTACCCCAACCGAGCCGGACTTTAGCTCCTACCTTTCGAAGGAAAGGGGAGTTTCACTTTGATTGGCTTTGTGTGAAGCCGACTGTACTACATATCATGGCACAAGCGTAAAGAAAAAAAGCACCCAAGCTTGCCAACTCCGTTGCCTTTGTGCCACCTCGAGAGTTACAGAAGGAAGTCCCAACTCTATACCTATTCAGTAAATTCCAAGTGATGGTGATTTCGCTCCTATCCTATACTTAGTTCCATCCTGAGTGAATTCCTTTCACTGATTCCGTCACAGGACAGTGATGAAGGGACTTAACAATACTCTTTTGTCAAGTATCAGATCGCGGCTTGCGCTAGTTATTTCCTTTCGTGAAGGGAAGATTACGCTGAAGGAAGAAAGGGGCCAGAAGAAGCATCGAAATTGCTCGTTCAGACAGAGATATATGTGTACCTGCAAGGGTCGGGCACCTGAGTTCCATTACTAGTATGAATAACCGGCTGGAGTAACTCGTACTGGACATCTGGGAAAGAAAAAGGATTTCTCTTGCTGCGGGAAAGAATACTCAACAATTGACTTTACAAGAACGACTTATCCCAGGGCTCGGGCCCATCCCAGCTCCGCCCAGAAGGGTAATTCCGGGCCTTTTATGACCAGTCACCAACAGCTTTTTTTCCGGGCCGAAAAAAAGACTTCGTTTTTAAGCTTCAAAAGAATGCCCGTAGCGGGGATGCGTTTGCTTCTGATTGCTCGAGTTGGAAGACCTACAAGGAGCTCGGTTGTACCATAAATAAAGAAGAATCGACCTGTGTCAATGGATTCAAAATCTTTCGTCGGATGAGCCTAATTCAGCTTTAGAAAGAGATTCATCCAAAGGCTTTGGCTCATACCTAGTGAGACCAGGAAAAGATACTCATAAGCTCTATTCTCCGAGGATCCAATTCCATGGTTAATTTGTACTGAAAGCGAGAGCCCAAGAGCGACGAAATTCGATTAGGAATCTTTCTATCTAAAAGAAGTGGGAAAAAGGCCCTTTCTAGAGGTTGTCCATCTACGAATTAGTGATCCAACTGGGCATCTTACGTATGAATTCGTGCTCCAAGTGTCTCCATAAAGGAAGAAGAAGCCAAGACTAAGAGCTTGCTGTCAGCTTCTAGTCTCTATTCCTATCCGAGTCCCTCTTTCAGGGATAACCTACCCCTTCCATGGTACCCACCTCCAAACAACTCCTAATTCCCCTAAGTCAATCTGTCAATCTTGAGACAATTCTCGCCTAACTCAGTGTACTTTTGAGCCTTTCAAAAAGGGTATTCGCCTGAGAGCACCTTCTACTGCATCCAGTACTGGATAGGATGACACCCAACATACCAGAAAGATCCCGGATGATCTGATGGATGCGTTTGCTTCTGATTGCTCGAGTTGGAAGACCTACAAGGAGCTCGGTTGTACCATAAATAAAGAAGAATCGACCTGTGTCAATGGATTCAAAATCTTTCGTCGGATGAGCCTAATTCAGCTTTAGAAAGAGATTCATCCAAAGGCTTTGGCTCATACCTAGTGAGACCAGGAAAAGATACTCATAAGCTCTATTCTCCGAGGATCCAATTCCATGGTTAATTTGTACTGAAAGCGAGAGCCCAAGAGCGATGAAATTCGATTAGGAATCTTTCTATCTAAAAGAAGTGGGAAAAGGCCCTTTCTAGAGGTTGTCCATCTACGAATTAGTGATCCAACTGGGCATCTTACGTATGAATTCGTGCTCCAAGTATGGGCTCTTGCCCTGTCTCCATAAAGGAAGAAGAAGCCAAGACTAAGAGCTTGCTGTCAGCTTCTAGTCTCTATTCCTATCCGAGTCCCTCTTTCAGGGATAACCTACCCCTTCCATGGTACCCACCTCCAAACAACTCCTAATTCCCCTAAGTCAATCTGTCAATCTTGAGACAATTCTCGCCTAACTCAGTGTACTTTTGAGCCTTTCAAAAAGGGAATTCGCCCGAGAGCACCTTCTACTGCATCCAGTACTGGATAGGATGACACCCAACATACCAGAAAGATCCCGGATGATCTGATTCAATTGGCTTAGATTCAATAGCAGTTGATTTTGGGCAGGAATCTGCAGGTACTTTATCTAAGTAAGAGATTTTAGCATTTTTTCGGGTTCCTAGCGGAAGTAAGAAGCTTTGAGTTTAAGACTGCGTTGACTTCTTCTTATATAATAAGATATAGCTGTTGTTGCGTTATGGTTGTTAGTAAAGGCTAGGCCATTAGGCGGGTGCTCAATCTACTGGAACCGTCTGGAATTTCTTTCTCGCCAAAAATGGTAAACGAATGACCCAAGTAATGCTCGGTATGCTGCATTAATGATATGCTTCCCTCTCCATTTCCTCACTGCCCATTCCACATCCATTGCCCATGTGCGACTGGGCCAAGCAAATCGAATGATTTCCCGTATGGCTATAAGGCATCTTCTGCTGAATCGGCATCGGAAGAATAAGTGATTATGCGTCTCGGATGCTTCTTCATCACATAGAATACACCCTCCAATGTGTGTGAGCCAAGGTTTGTCTATTGTGGTAGTTTTTTCCTGAATAGCCATCCATAGGATAAAACAATGTCGTGGGATCTTTAGCGAACC
>NW_011628103.1:116791-117265 GCF_000512975.1 Sesamum indicum | reverse complement strand
ATTGGGTATTCCCTCGACAAGCCAAGGGATACGCCATAGTCTATATTGGGCACATGTACTAATCGAACTAGAAAGATTTAGACTCAATATCCTCTGCCTAACATCGTTAATAATAAGAGAAGCCAATACATTAGGCGGGTGCTCAATCTACTGGAACCGTCTGGAATTTCTTTCTCGCCAAAAATGGTAAACGAATGACCCAAGTAATGCTCGGTATGCTGCATTAATGATATGCTTCCCTCTCCATTTCCTCACTGCCCATTCCACATCCATTGCCCATGTGCGATTGGGCCATGCGAATCGAATAATTTCCCGTATGGCTATAAGGCATTTCTGCTGAAATCGGCATCGGAAGAATAAGTGATTATGCGTCTCGGTTGCTTCTTCATCACATAGAATACACCCTCCAATGTGTGTGAGCCAAGGTTTGTCTGTTGTTGGTAGTTTTTCCTGAATAGCCATCCATAGGATAAA
>NW_011628103.1:115508-116730 GCF_000512975.1 Sesamum indicum | reverse complement strand
GGCAGATAAGTCTGTACAGGGCTTGGGCTGTGGGTCGGCCATCCGGGAAACGCCAAATGATTCTATCATCTCCATCATGAATCTGGGGTAATGTATAAATAATTTGAAGGCATTCCAAATCCGTGATGAGGGGCCAATGCCATTGGCCCTCATCAATAACCGTATTGAGTTTGGTAAATTCATCAAGCCCAAGTAAACTCGGTCCTCGTGGAAATCGATAAATCAGGGGGCCAAGGTGATGCCATGGATCCTTCCAATAGAAGATCCTCCCATCTCCAATACGACACTCCACCATTGGTTGGATAAGGCTGCATAGACGAAGCAGCTTTCTCCAACCCCACGATCCACCCTTCTCGTCAACAGTCCAAATGGAATTATTTTGTAGTCGTCCGCGCTGTAGCCACTCAACCCAGATAGACGTTCGGTCACATCTAATGATATCACACAACTTCTTAGTCATTAGTGCTCGGTTGAGTGCATCAATATCTTTTATTCCTTGGCCTCCTTCCCTAATTGGTTTGCATACATCCTTCCACGCAACTTTGGCATAACCCGTCATTGAGGTGCCTTTCCATAGGAACCTTCTAAGGCGTTTCTCTACTTCCTTAATGATCGCCTTCGGTAATATGAATGCAGAAGCCCAATAAATGCTCAATGCTGAAAGTACAGATTTAGTGATTTGTACCCGCCCAGCATATGATAACGACATACCCTCCCATCCCGCAATACGTGCATCAATTTTGGACAGAAGTGGCTGACAGTCAGATATTGTCAATCTAGATGAGATTAAAGGAAGCCCCAAGTACCTCATCAGGAGATGTCCCTCCTGAAATCCCAAGATTGAAAGCAACTGATCTTTCCTTTCTTGTGCAGACCGGGATATAATAATGTGACTCTTTTGAATATTCAACCGGAGGCCCGACCATTCGACAAATCGGTCCAGTCCCACCTTAAGGACTCTAACAGAGTCGAAATCAGCTCTACAAAATAGCAGGAGATCATCCGCGAATCCCAGTTGGAATACCCTTGCTGGCTCACACTTCCAGTGATATTTGAATTGCATATCCTATTCAATTAATTGCATATAACCAATATGCAGAACTTCCATAACAAGCACAAACAAGAAGGGGGACAAAGGATCTCCCTGACGTAGACCTCTAGCTCCAGCAAAGAACCCATGTGGAGTCCCATTAAGACCAACCGAAAAAGAGGTCGTCGAGAT
>NW_011628103.1:114727-115328 GCF_000512975.1 Sesamum indicum | reverse complement strand
TCCCGGGATGAATGCTGCCTGACAAGGGCTAATTAACTTGTCCAAAATTAGGCTCAACCGTTGGACAAGTAATTTAGCTATGATTTTATATAAAACATTACAGCATGAGATTGGTCTAAAATCACTTACAGACATAGGAGTATGAACCTTTGGAATCAGAGCCAAAAGTGTAGAGTTGACTTGCTTAAGTAATCTCCCGTAGAGAAGAAATCCAGTACCGCCCTTGTCACCTCTGCTCCCACTACTGGCCAAGTAGCCTTATAGAATCCTGACGAGTAGCCATCAGGGCCCGGGGCCTTATCCTCTACAATGTCGAACACGGCTAACTTCACTTCCTCCGGTGAAAATGGTGACAGTAGGTGGTTAGCCTCCTCATCGGAAAGTATATGCCTCGCCCATGATCTGAGGTAGTTAATGTCCTCCTAATGTTCGACGTCTGTTACCTCCAAGGAGGTTCTGATAATAAGATACAAACTCATGCACAACTTCCCCTGGATCCGTGTGGGTGGTACCATGCTCATCATTAATCTGCAAGATTCTCCTCGTCGCCCTCCTCTGAGCAATCTTGCGAAAGAAAACCCTAGAGCATTGATCACCATCC
>NW_011628103.1:105944-114675 GCF_000512975.1 Sesamum indicum | reverse complement strand
CATCTGGCAACAGTGCTCCAAGTAAAGGAAGAGCTCATTCTGTCTGTCTGAGCTCACCAATGTTTGCGCCTCATCGAGAAAACCCTTTGCCAATTGAACATTACGAGTCAAGTCCCCCTTGTTTCTCCTCTGCTGTTTGAAGACCTGTTTTAGGGTTTTGAGTTTACGTGTCACCGCATACATAGGCACACCAATCACCTCATGCTGCCAAATATTCTGAATGCTAGGGATAAAATCCGGCGAGTTGGCAAGGTAATTATCGAACCCAAAACATACCTCCATTATGTTGCGGTGAATCCCCATGAAGGACAAGCGGCGAGTGGTCAGATGTCCAGGGTAAAAGACTATGATATGATGAGGTAGGAAACCTCGCAAGCCATCGGTCATTGATGAGAATTCGATCCATTCTTCCGTTGCTATCCTTATATCACCTGATATTCCGCAAACCTCATTTAGATCACGGACAGCATTGAAGTTCCCTCCCACCAGCCATGGGTCATTTGAGCACTGCGGTGCCAATGTCCCCAATGTATGCCATAGGGTCCGTCTATCAATCACCTTGGAGGCACCATAGGCAATAGTAATAATACAAGATTCATGAAGTGCTTTAATAGTAATACGACAGTGAATAAATTGTTCGCCCAGATCAAGAATATGAACATCCAATAAATTATCATCCCAAGCAATCCAGATACGATTTCCAACAGAGGCATAATCTACAAACCATTTCCATTGAGGTAACAGAAACGACTGAATATGCATGACATTAGTAATACGAACTCTAGTTTCAAGAATGCCCAAGAAGTGTAACCTGTACTCAGAGACGAGGTCCTTTAATGCGAGCTGATGGTCTCGTTTGTTCAGCCCACGGACATTCCACACGGCTAGATTCAACATGGATCACGTCCAGTGGGGTTGCATGTGTTAGGACCCCTAGGTGGCTCATCTGTGTCATCAAGGTAGTGTAAAGCATCAAAGGCGTTATATAAAACCACTGCCTTACCCCTATCGTTGTGTTTGTCGGCATTGTGTTCCTTATGCTTGTCATCCTCGGCTTTTCTCGAAGCTCCAACTCCTGTACTATCAATATCCGAAGCCTTCCTATTCTTTTTCAGTGGCTGGTGGTGGTTGGAAAACATTAACTTTCGGTATATACACAGCTACCGGAGTTTTAGTGGGTTTGAGGGGTTTGAGGGGTTTGTTCAGTTCACAATCTTTTGTCATATGACCGATCGTCATGCAGCTCGTACATTTTGGGGGGAGCCATTCGTATTCGACATCAATTTTACCCAGTGCTTCCCCTCCATCCTCATTTGGTGTCATGATTATAATATGTTTTCTCAGCGTTTGTGTAACGTCTAGCATCACGCATACACGAGCAAAATCCAGTCTCGTGCATGCCCTTGTTATCGCATCTGGGTAGAGGGGTTTACCCACTCCACTTGCAACAGTACTCAATCCTTCCGTTGTCCAGTATTCCATAGGAAGGTGTCGAAGTTTAATCCAGATAGGTATTTGTGTATGCTTCAATTTCCTCATAGCCATGCCCGGTTCCCACTTCTGTTGTACTATTGGCTGCCCTTGGAATAGCCATGGACCCCCTTCTATCACCTCCTCCATATCAATGACAGTTTTAAATTGAAAGAAGAAAAATCAATTAGTTGTCGCTGTTACCTCACGCAGAGCGGGCCATACTGACTGAGCGTATTCCTTTAAATGATGGAAATACGGCCGCTTTCCTAGAAAGTATCCAACTGCAGTAGTTTTCCAACGCCTAGCTCCATCACGCACAGTATCCAAAGATAGGCGAACCACAACCTCCCCATTTTGCATTATTGGGGCAATATATGATAGCGTTTTTCGGGACGAATTATTAAAAACTTGGGCAATTTTATCATCAACTTCCGAGTTCCCACATGCATGTAATGGAATGTTGCCAATGAACAACCCCGTAGAAGTTCGATTCGCAATTGAATAAGTTGTAGTATCAACAGACAAACCCGTAGAGGTTGAAGCAATTTTAGGGGCAAAAAATCTGTTTTTTTCCACTTTTTTGCTGACATCATCGCCTGCATCAGCATCTGTGTCATGTCTCCTATCAGCGATGACCTCAGCACCTGTGTCATGTCCCATGTCAGCGATGATGTCAGCACTTGTGTCATGCCTCATGTCAGCAGTGACATCAGCGACCGCATCAGCCCCCATGTCAGCAGATTCCGGCTCCATCTCCATTCTCGCCGGCAAACCGTCGTTTTCTGCTGTTGCCGGCCGGATCTCCGTCAGAGTGGTCGGAAAAGAACCAGAAACTGAACCAGCAACTATTGCCATCATTTCCGTACTGTCTTGCTCACCAATCTTACCGGAGATATTGCTGCTCGACGACGGATTAACAGCCTGCAGTTCTGTTCGTTTTTCCGTTGTTCCTAACGTCGGCTACATAAGGTTTCTCCATGCCCGACGTAGTACCGGCGCTATCGCCGGAAAACATCGCACGACAGCCTTCTTCCCAAATCTCGATTCCCATTTTGATTTCAATTCTTCAAGGGCAGACATTGATTTGTAATCACCTGCGTCGATTACAGATTGGGCAAGACGGATGAACTCAAACATGTTGAACAAGCCCCTTTTTTTTCCGCCATTGTTGTTCTGCGACGGAGCTTCGCCTAACCCTAGATTTGGGCGGCGCACAGTATCCTCCAAAGTCGCGTCCAAGTTTGAACCTTTTTCCATTGGTAAGTCTTCCCTAACATCAGAAACCCTAACGCCGTCATTATCCATGGCTGGAACATCCAGTGTCGTTTCGTCTTCCTCGTGCGCCCGTTCAAGTTCTTCGGCGGCGAAAAACCCTAATGAAGAACCAGTGCGTAAATCAATGTCTTTCCCGGCTAGAATGACTCCATTTCCTTCCCCAAAACTGCGCGAGTGCGAACGATGGGATTTCTCGCCTGTTTCCACCTCCAAACCGCCTCTCCTCACTTCGTCTTCCTCGGTGGAAAACACTATTTCGCCTTCAACATTTTCCATGGCAGCCTCCGTACTCTGCCCGTCGATATCCACCACATCGTCGCCGTCAGGTTCCTCGTCGCCGGCCGTAGATTGTGAAGTTAGGGCATGAGAAGTGCATGTGTGTGAAGTTTTTGGTGTGCTAGTGTGTGAGAGAGAAAATAGAGAAAATTGAGAGGCCATTTTTTTAGAATTGTTCTCCACGATTTTATCTAAGTAAGAGATTTTAGCATTTTTTCGGGTTCCTAGCGGAAGTAAGAAGCTTTGAGTTTAAGACTACGTTTACTTCTTCTTATATAATAAAATATAGCTGTTGTTGCGTTATGGTTGTTAGTAAAGGCTAGGCAAGTTCATTCTTTGTTTTCGCTCCAAGTAAAGTAGTTCGGTTCGCTTCGGTAGTTATAGTTCTAAAGAGAGGTGATACCACTTCTTCTTATAGTAGAGTGAGTGACCTTGCCAATGGCGCACGCGCCACGTTTGAGAAGTAAGAAGTACTTTCTATCGGTGGTTTCGGGCCTTCACTTTCGGTTGAGGAAGTCTCAATCGTTGGAGCGGGGGATAATCCTTTTGAATGAGCCAATCAGTATCGGCTCGGTTCGTAAGCAAGCTAGATAATGTCCTCCGCGGCTAGCGGGTGTGGTTGTTCTTCGTCTTGGAACTGATCGTTTTGTTCCTTCCTCGGAAAGCTTGGGACTTTCCTTCTTCTTTTATAAGAAGATCTTTCTATCAGAGGTAAACTAAATAGAGATAGCGCATTCGGCTTCATTTTGTTGCTCAAGGGCCTTGTTTCGAGGCTTTATCGGGTGTTGTTGTCTGATGATGTCTCAAACCATTTCGGTTGTTGTATCAGGTCCAATCTCCAAGTTGATGTATTGGGCGGGATCTTCCTTTCATAACAGAAGGTAGTTTTTCCGATGTTTCCTTTGGCTCCAGGCCTCATTTCATTGTCTTACTTTTTCTCCTTTGAATTACTCTCACAGGGATAAGAATCTAAGCAGAAAGAACAATTCACCCACACCCGGGGAGATACGTTCGTGCTCAACCAGGACTTCCTGAACCTAGGCTCCTTCTTCCTTCTTAAGATACGGGATTTAAATACACCCCCTTCGGGGATTGCCGTTGATAAATAAGAGAATCAGGCACTCGGAACAGAAGGGAGAGATAACCACAAAATAACTACCCAGACGACCACTCCCTAATAGGTAGTAGGACGGACATCCTTGTCACGAACTCAAGGAAGTATAGTCTAGCTATAGAAGCTGGAAGGTACGGGCTCCTCATTACTTCTTATTCGACTTCCAGGAGGAATAAGAGAAAGGAAAAGGATGAGCTATAAGCTAGCAGGGAGGTTCTCTTTAAAGATGGCTAGACGGAGAACTCTTTCTTTAGGATCCATTGACCCGGAGTCACCCTTCTTACTTCAGCAAACAAAGATCTAGCAGCACAATACGGAACCCCAGGGAGTAGAGGGAGGAGCTTCATGGGTGAGACAGGAAAGAGAAGAACTAACCTCTATTCATTAAGACAGCTCTACCCCTCTCATAGCAAGAAGTTCACCTATAACAACATTAAGCAGGAACAAAAGAACAACCATAGCTACAATCGTTGCGATTGGACTAATTCCTTAATATTAGAAGGTAAAACAAACATGGGAGCAGAAGCACTTCCTCTTTCCCTGAGACTGGGGCCTAGGCCGGAAAACACAGAAGAGAATGCAAGCTCTTTGAAAGGGAACTTCATCCGTAAGCGGGAGGACTCGTAATTGAATAAGCTGTTGATGGAATAAAGGCTTTGATCCTAGGAGCTGCACATGATGGGGAACAGCCGGTGCATCGGGATTCGGTAAGTGTTCACTAAACCGCAGTTGGGGGCATTGCCGCTATGATCTTTTCTGCTGTGATCGAATCAGTAAGCGCTGCAGATCTGATCTATAAAGAATTACCCTCATTCGATCTCAGATGGGATGAATACAAAGGAAGGCAGGGAGTAGCACTAGTCTCAGGGACAAATACCACAGAAGGAAGAGAAGTAGCTGCTCTCGAATGCCCTGTTGAGGAAGAGAAGAAGGTTCAAACCTCAATTACATCGAGCCTCGAGATGCATCAACCCAAGGGGAAGTCATCAAAGCTGCTAAGCAAGAAAGAAAAGCGCACGAAAAGCATCCTTGATCCCCTAATGAACCAGAAGGCTGAGTGCGAGAGCCAGGTCAGTCAGACGAGGGGCTAAAGGCCCTAGGGGGCTCATCGCTTTGACTCGGACTACTTCTCTGAGGTGAGGTAGGGCACATAGCCTTAAGCCAATCGCCAATCCGGACCAATCGGGAGAAAAAGGAGTTTGATAGAAAGCAGCCAAATGATTGAATGAAAGTCGAAACCTCTCTTGTGACCAGCTGCTTTTGCGGAGTCGAGTCCTGTACCAGCCATAGGAGTATAATCATTTCAGAATGCCTTCATGGTGGGGGACTTCTTTGGAATAGATCCACGAGCTGCATCTCATGCGATCGGGCGAGGGGAGTTGAGAATAGACTCAGAGGCCAGCGCTAGAAGCAAAAGTAGAAGCCTTCGCGTACCCAACACCAACGTACAAGACAGATGCCGGGGCAAGAAGCAAAGCCCATGGACCCAGTGTTATCCATGTGAGGGGAAGAGTTGAAGGAAAGGGGCAGCTAATTTCATTTATTCTATCTCCCCCCCCCCCATGTCTTAGACAAGGCAATTTCTTTCACTTCATCCAGCATGACATTGAAAGGGCAGAGGGAATTGCACTAAGAACTCCTGCTTCAATGGGTGGAAGGGATGATATGAAAACTCCATCAACTGGTTCTGGCTCTAAGCTTGATCACACTCGAAAAAAGCCCAAGACCAGGCGCAAGGGAGAACAAGCGAGTTAGCTGCTGTCGGAAAAAGCTAGCCCCCAAGACCAGGCGCAAGGGAGAACAAGCGAGTTAGCTGCTGTCGGAAAAAGCTAGCCATAGAGTAGTTCCATCGTGAGCCGAGGAGAGGACTGGAAGTTCATTCTGTGGAGTGAAGCTGCTCTTTAGCCTAGGATCAAGATCAAGGAATTCTCAAAACCAGTCAACATAAGGCCGACCCACTTCCTACCTCTTGACTTCCTTGACGTCGAGCTAAAGAGGAGGAGTTCTTCTCAAGCTATGTCCGCTGACGGGCCTCTATCTCTCAAGTTCAATTCTCCCTGGTACTTGCTCTTAGATAGCCGCTCGCTCACTCCTTCGAAAAGAGAGAAAGAAAGGACTGTAAGGCTTCTACTCTTTCTTCACTTCAGAAATCGTATCCGTAACTCAGTCGCTAGTACGGAGACTGCACTGCAAGGGCAGAGAAGTACTTTACTTGTGAAAACTTCACTATAGACTGCTTTCTTAGCCAATAACTCGATCTCTGAGAAGTAGTGCCATTGGTCTCATGGATGTCTTTTCCTTCTTTTTAGAAAGAATGTTGTAAATGGTAGTAATATACCCCGTCAGTATGTGATGCATTGAGAGTCAGAGGAGTAGTGCCCCTTCTTACTGAAAGAAGGAAACTATCTAATAGGTTGTCTGAGATCCCTGGATCAGTTAGTCATTCACATTCAGTAGTGGAGGAAGAAGAGGGCACCGGACACATTGGTCAGCTACTCTTCTCAGCGCACTAGAGTAGAAAGAAAGCAACGTCACCAACTGAACCGCTATAAGTCAGAGCGGCGCGAATCGAACGAACGGAGTTAGGCCACTAGTCGCAGCACTGTTGGCTTTATTCTCTATGCAAGGCTATTAGCTTGCACGCCTTTCTTTAGAGGTTGCACTCTACTACGACTATTTTCAGAAAGCAAACCTGAATTACATCCAGCCTCAAAACCATCGAGCCTCTATGAAAGAATTCGAAAGAGTCGGTCTCATTGATTGAGCATCCCCGAGATAGATAGATAGATAAGTTTCCTTTTACTATTCATACGTAACTTCGGGCTTTAAGCATACAGAAAGATTGAGATCGGATGGCGACTTCGTTAAACCTTCGGGAAGTGCAGGTCGCTACTTATGCGACAAGGAATTTCGCTACCTTAGGACAGTTAGAGTTACTGCCGCCGTTTACCGGGGTTTCCATTCAAAGCACAGTGAGGCAAAGCGAGTGACAGGTATGCAATCCCCAGTAAAGTAAGCCAAGTAACAAATAGACTATCTACAACCTCTTCTTTCATTTGTCCTGACAACTGTTCTGAAAGAAAAGAATAAGTGCAACCTAAGACGCTTTTTTTCGCGACAAGAGCGGTTATGTAGCATCAACAGGAAAGTTATTTGGCAGTTGCTTTAGCAGCTCCTTCTCTAAGACCGGAGTCAATAGCAGCGCTTATTATTCCTTCAAGAGCTCCGAGTTTCACACGAACTGAAAGACATTCTACAATCACTTGCATTCAAACTGATCAATGCTTTGCTACCAGGCTTCTCTCGGCCATTATCTTCCTCACTTGATCTGCCCGTACTCTCTTAAGTCGACTTCTTTGCTGCCTTTCCGCGGAAAAGGAATGACGTTTCTTTCCAGCTCTCTAGTATACTTATTCTCTTTCTTATGCTGCTTTCTGCCTGTAGTGTGGTTCTGTCCCTACTATTGAGAAAATCACTGGATGCTCTTGCTGCTCTGCTCCTCTAGTCATTGAACCAGCGCACTCCAATACAAGCTTCTCTTCTTTAATGAATGGGACTGACTCGGCTAAGTAAAGTGCAGTATCGGCTCTAATAAAGAGAAAGAATCTATCCTTACCCTACTGCAGGAAAAAGCACTTTCTATCCCCCCGCGCTACAAAACAAACTTATCTAAGCACTCAAAGCAAAGCTGAAATAAGGAATGGGAGAAGCTATAGTGCAGATCACTTTTCACTTTCTTTTTTCGGTAATGGTAAATTTCTTTTTTGGGTAAGTGTAAGTTTCATTAAAAAAATAGGTAAAGAGTACAGAGTACAAGTACAGAGTACAGAGTACAACAATCAAACGGTTACATGGTGGTACCCCCAACAGACCAAGGGATACGCCAAAGTCTATAGAGTGCACATGTACTAATAGCTGGAAAGATATTAATACTAATTATCCTCTGTCTGACGTCTTCAATGATGCAGGTAGCTAATATAGCTTCCGGCCGATGAGTGTGCTCAAATCGTCTCAGATTCCTCTCTCGCCAAATATGGTAAATGCATGCACTAAGTAATGCTCGATAAGCGACATTAACAATATGCTTCCCCCTCCACTTCCTCGATGCCCATTCCACGTCTCTTGTCCACTCACGATTGGGCCAAGCAAATCGAATATGGTGTCGTATAGCTGCAAGGCATCCTCTGCTATATCGACATCTGAAGAACATGTGATTGTGTGTCTCCGCTGCACCCTCGTCACAGAGTATACATCCCCCTAGATGTGTCATCCAAGGTTTATCAGTTGTCGGTAGCTTCTCCTGAATTGCTAACCAAAGAATGAAGTTGTGGTGGGGAATCTTCAAAGAACCCGAAAGTAGTGAAGACCAGCCTACTTTCGGTCCAGATGGGCAAAAAAATCTATAAAGGGATTGTGTGGTGGGTCGTCCCTCTGAGAACCGCCAGTTTATCCTGTCATCTCCTCCATGAATCTGGGGTAATATGTAAGTAATCTCCATACATTCCAAATCGGTTGCTGTGACTTCTTGTAGCGCCGGCCAAATCGAATGGGCAAACTCCTTTAAATGGTGATAGAACGGCCGCCATAAAATAT
>NW_011628103.1:94397-102821 GCF_000512975.1 Sesamum indicum | reverse complement strand
CCAACATCATGCATCCTGTGCATTTAGGGGGAAGCCATTCATACTCAATATCAACCTTGCATGGGGTTTCCCCACCATCTTCATCTGGCGTCATTATAATAATATGTTTTTCCAATTTCTGAGTAACATCAATCATCACGCATACACGAGCGAAGTCCAGTCTCGTGCATGCCCTTGTTATCGCATCAGGGTATAGAGGCTTACCCACACCGCTAGCCACAGTGCTCAATCCTTCCGTCGTCCAGAATTCCAACGGAAGGTGTCGCATTTTTATCCAGACCGGTACTTGTGTATGCTTCAACTTTCTCATAGCCATACCCGGTTCCCACTTTTGCAACACAATTGGTTGTCCCTGAAATAGCCATGGCCCCCCTTCTATGACCTCCTCCATATCGATTTCCGTTTTGAATCGGAAGAAAAAGAATCCATTTGCAGTTGCTGTGACTTCTTGTAGCGCCGGCCAAATCGAATGGGCAAACTCCTTTAAATGGTGATAGAACGGCCGCTTACCCATAAAATATCCCACTGCCGTAGATTTCCATCGTTTGGCTCCGTCACGAACAGTATCAAGTGAAGGACGAACTACAACCTCCCCATTTTGTATCGTTGGGGCAATGAAAGATAGCGTTTTCCGGGACGAATTGTTGAATGCATCAGCAATTTTGTCAAATCCCATCCCATTAGAACCAGTGTGGAGCGGAATGTTCCCAATAAACAGGGGAACTGGCGTCGATTTTTTTCCCAGGTTGCTCTTTCCCCATAGAAGGACTTGCTTCAATAAAACCATGCAAAAGAGTTAAATTTTGAAAGTTCATAGAATTCGACGAAACTTGACGCAAATGTTGGTCTAGGCCCAAGAATTTGTGTTGTAAATTTGCTAAGTGTATAATAACTACAAGTTTGTATAAAAGGGAAACAAACATTGCTTTTAGCCCTATCATCATGGGTGACATCAGCCCTGGGTGCATCAAGGATGACATCAGCCCTACTAGGGCTGATGTAAGCTGCCCTCTCATGTTCCACCTCACCCTCCTTGTCACCCCCATCCGCCGCCACATCAGCACCAGGCGTGTCCACCTCGGCATCCACGTCAGGTTTCCGGCACACGTCACCGGTCGCCGGAGGAGGTTCTGTCCGCTCACCTGACCGCCGGAAAAACGCGCCTGGGGGTCTCGCAGCTGCGGACGCGTTCTCTGCAGCTTTCCGACCCTCGAGGTTGGCCGGACGACAAGAAGAGACTCCATTTCCGCCACTCGCCGTCGTTGGAGCTCGCACAGTCACGGTCGCGGGGAGTTGGAGCAACGCCGGAGCCTTACCAGAATTTCTGCCCGTGGCTTGCGCTGGATCTGGTGGGATAAGGCATCGCAAGGCCTTGCGCAGACCACCGGTGACAGGTCGTTCACGGCCGCCCTCCATTGTCGTCGTTAGCCGCGGCTTCGTGTTGTCTCCGAGTTGTTTTTTCCATCGGTTTTTGAGCTCGTTCAGCGCATCCATGGCTGCCTCATCTCCATGGTCAATGACGCGGCAGGCCAGATTCAAGAACTCGTCCAGGTTGAACGACGAGGAGGACGGTCCGCCATTGACGTTATTCGAGCTCGCGTCGCCTCCAACGGTCGGATCTGAAATCACGATTGCAGCTCTCAAACGCCCTCCTTTCTCCGTCGTCGGTCCTTCTACGCCCATAGGAACCCTTGGGCTACCCTCAACCGGCGGAACAACGGCCGTTTCAGCCGGCAGCGGAAAACCCGACCTCTCATCTTCACCACGCACAGCTTGGTTTCCAACCCTTCGTCCATGGTTGTTCGTTCGACAGCCAACCACTGTTCCGTCACCGTCACTGTCCGCCGGAGCTTCGCCGGCGGTCTCCCCGTCGCCGGCCGGGAGTGAGGAAGAAGAAGCATTTGCAAGTGAAAAGCTAGAGAGAGAATTTTTAGAGAGAGAATTTTTTTTTGCCTCCATTCTTGATTCGGTAATGGTAAATTTCATTAATAAAAATATGGTACAGTACAACAATTAATTGGGTAGTCCCTCGACAGGCCAAGGGATACGCCATAGTCTATAAAGAGCCGATGTACTAATCGAACTGGAAAGATTAAGGCTCAGAATCCTCTACCTAACATCATCAATAATATGAGAAGCCAATACATTAGGCGGGTGTTCAGTTTGCTGGAACCGTCTGGAGTTTCTTTCTCGCCACAAATGGTAAAACCAAAGACCCAAGTAACGCTCGGTATGCTGCATTGATGATATGCTTCCCTCTCCATTTTCTTACTGCCCATTCCACATCCATTGCCCATGTGCGATTGGGCCAATCGAATCGAATTATTTCCCGTATGGCTATAAGGCATCTTCTGCTATATCGGCATCGGAAGAATAAATGATTATGTGTCTCGGTTGTTTCTTCATCACAAAGAATACACCTCCAATGTGTGTGAGCCAGGGTTTGTCTGTCGTTGGTAGTTTTTCTGAAAAGCCATCCATAGGATAAAACAATGTCGTGGGATCTTTAGTGAACCTAAAAGTAGTGACGTCCAACCTACTTTTGGTCCGGGCGGGCAGATAAGTCTGTATAGGGCTTGGGCTGTGGGTCGGCTATCTGGGAAACGCCAAATGATTCTATCTTCTCCACCATGGATCTGGGGTAGTGTATAAATAATCTGAAGGCATTCCAAATCCGTTATGAGGGGCCAGTGCCATTGGCCCTCATCAATAACCGTATTGAGTTTGGTAGATTCATCAAGCCCAAGTAAACTCGGTAGGCCTCCTTGCCCAATCGGTTTGCAAACATCCTTCCACGCAACTTTGGCATAACCCGTCATTGAGGTGCCTTTCCAAAGGAATCTTCGAAGGCGTTTCTCAACTTCCTTAATGATCGCCTTCGGTAGTATGAATGCAGAAGCCCAATAAATGCTCAATGCTGAAAGTACAGATTTAATGATTTGTACCCGCCCAGCATATGATAGCGACATACCCTCCCATCCCGCAATACGTGCATCAATTTTGGACAGAAGTGGCTGACAGTCTGATATAGTCAATCTAGAGTCCAGCCCTTGGCTTTGGTTCTATCAGCTATGGAGTCGTCCTCTTGTTCTTCCCTTCTCTAGTACAGATCCAATCACAGGATCTCTGTTTGTATGCACTGATGAGCTATATCTCCCGGACGAAACACTTCTCAACCCTGTATATGTATATATAAAAGTGATAGTTCTGGACGTCTTGGTATTGGATCGGGTTGAAAGACTGAACCATCCATGTCGGGAATTAGGAAAAAGAGATCTAACTCAAAAAGGATATCCCAACCGACCCCCATTAGACTGACCTGGAACTGGAGGAACAACAGCAAGAGAAGCGAAGGGAATTCAAATAGAAAGGCTCAAGCGAGCTTGGTTGTCCACCTACGACGATCAAGGATAAGGTTCCGTGGATCGGTGCAACTCAGTGTATCAGCACGATCCATGGTGGAGA
This sequence comes from Sesamum indicum, assembly GCF_000512975.1. Taxonomy (NCBI): domain Eukaryota; kingdom Viridiplantae; phylum Streptophyta; class Magnoliopsida; order Lamiales; family Pedaliaceae; genus Sesamum; species Sesamum indicum. The sequence goes on along the minus strand of NW_011628103.1, from coordinate 99,356 downwards.
AGATAGAATCATTTGGCGTTTCCCGGATGGCCGACCCACAGCCCAAGCCCTATACAAACTTATCTGCACGCCCGGACCAAAAGTAGGTTGGACGTCACTACTTTCGGGTTCACTAAAGATCCCACGACATTGTTTTTTCCTATGGATGGCTTTTCAGGAAAAACTACCAACGACAAACAAACCCTGGCTCACACACATTGGAGGGTGTATTCTTTGTGATGAAGAAACAACCGAGACACATAATCATTTATTCTTCCGATGCCGATATAGCAGAAGATGCCTTATAGCCATACGGGAAATAATTCGATTCGATTGGCCCAATCGCACATGGGCAATGGATGTGGAATGGGCAGTAAAAAAATGGAGAGGGAAGCATATCATCAATGCAGCATACCGAGCGTTACTTGGGTCTTTGGTTTACCATTTGTGGCGAGAAAGAAACTCCAGACGGTTCCAGCAAAGTGAACACCCGCCTAATGTATTGGCTTCTCATATTATTGATGATGTTAGGCAGAGGATTCTGAGCCTTAATCTTTCCAGTTCGATTAGTACATGGGCTCTTTATAGACTATGGCGTATCCCTTGGCCTGTCGAGTGACTACCCAATTAATTGTTGTACTGTACCATATTTTTATTAATGAAATTTACCATTACCGAAAAAAAAAAACTTTGCTTCCAAAACAACTAAATTTTGAACGTTCTCAAAAATCGACGAAACTTGACCCAAATGTTTGTCTAGACACAAGAGTTTGTGTGGTAAATTTGCTAAATGTAACAATGACTACAAGCTTGTATAAAAGGGAAACAAACTTTGCTTTAATAAAACCGTGCAAAACAGCTAAATTTTGAACGTTTTCAAAATTCGACGAAACCTGACCTAAACGTTGGTCTAGAGCCAAGAATTTGTGTGTTAAATTTGCTAAGCGTAATAATTACTACATGTTTGAATAAAAGGAAAACAAACTTTGCTTTAGTAAAACCGTGCAAAACAGTGCAGAAAAGCCATCTCATAATCTCACGTGCAGCACAAGGATTACGTGAGGAGATGCTTGCCATGCTAGGATTTCAAGAAGGGGTCTTACCAATGAGGTACTTGGGGCTTCCCCTCTTATCCTCTAGACTAAAGATTGCTGACTGTCGGCCATTGTTATTGAATATTGACAAACGTATAGCTGGATGGGAAGGTATGAACATCTCTTATGCAGGCAGAGTACTAATTATCAAATCTATACTCACATCATTGAGCTTGCACTGGGCATCGGCGTTTATCCTTCCAAAGAGAGTCATTAATGAAATTGAGAAGAAGCTGCATACCTTTTTATGGAAGGGGACATGAACCAGTGGATACGCCAAGGTAGCTTGGAAAGATCTATGCCGACCAAAAGATGAAGGAGGACTAGGATTCAAGGATATATATGTCTTGAATCGTTCACTAATGACTAAAAAGCTATGCAATATCAATGGATACGACAGAACTTCGATTTGGGTAGACTGGCTTTACCAAGGACGGCTACGTGACACGTCTATTTGGACAATCAAGGAATGTAGAGGCTCATGGAGTTGGCGGAAAATCCTACGACCGCGGGATTTTATTCAGGATTTGGTGGACTATCGGATAGGGGATGGCGAAACATTCTATTTATGGCAGGACCCATGGCACCACCTTGGAACGCTTCTCACAAGTTTCCGAGAGGACCTAGGCTACTTGGAATAGAGGAGGCGGCTAAACTTAATCAGGTGATTAGCGAACAAGAATGGCAGTGGCCTCCTATCACGAACCCTGAATGCTTGGATATCACGAATGCATTACCTACAATTCATGGAGGGGAAGACTGTATAATTTGGAAAACCAATACTGTGCAACCAACCACTCATGATCTCTACATTCTCTTTGCTCCACCAGGACTGAAAGTAGGCTGGTCTTCACTACTTTTGGGGTCACTTAAGATCCCACGTCATTCATTTATTTTATGTCTTGCTACTCTTGGTAGATTGGGTACAACGGATAAACCATGGCTGTCTCACCTTGGCCCTTGTATCCTATGCACAGAGGAAGCGACGGAGACACATAACCACTTATTTTTTCAATGCAGATTCAACCGACAATGCCTCATAGCAATATGAAGTATGGTTCGATTTCATTGGCCCAACCGAGATTGGAATAATGACATCAATTGGGCTGCACAAAGATGGAGGGGTAAGCATATTATTAACATGTCCTACCGAGCATTACTAGCTGCATATGTTTACCACATTTGGAAGGAAAGGAACATCAGACGATTTTAGCATACGGACAGGACTCCTATTGCCATAGCAGTAATGATAGTTGAGGATATTAGACAACGTATCCATAGTATTTCATTGCCTGAATCGATTAGTACACGAGCATTATTTAGAGCATGGCGTATCCCTTGGGCTAACGAGGGAGAAACCAACTGAGGATTAATTTGGTGTACTTCTTCACCTTCTATTTATGAAACTTACCTATCCCCCCCCAAAAAAAAAAAACATGCAAAACAGCTAATTTTGAACGTTCTCAGAATTCGACGAAACTTGACCCAAACGTTGGTATAGACTTAAGAATTTGTGTGCTAAATTTTCTAATCGTAATAATAACTACAAGTTTGTATAAAAGGAAAACAAACTTTGCTTTAATAAAACCGTGCAAAACAACTAAATTTTGAACGTTCTCAGAATTCGACGAAACTTGACCCAAACGTTGGTCTAGAGCCAAGAATTTTTGTGGTAAATTTGCTAAGTGTAATAATAACTACAAGTTTGTATAAAAGGGAAATAAACTTTGCTTCGATAAAACCGTGCAAAACAACTAAATTTTGAATGTTCTCAGAATTCGACGAAACTTGACCCAAACGTTGGTCTAGACCTAAGAATTTGTGAGATAAATTTTGCTAAGCGTAATAATAACTACAAGTTTGTATAAATTGGAAACAAACTTTGCTTTAATATGAAGAAGAATAATATAAACTTGTTTTTTAAAATGGACCCAAGAAAAAATTCTCTCTCTAAAAATTCTCTCTCTAATTTTTCACACACTAATGCTTCATCTTCCTCACTTCCGGCCGGCGATGGCGACGGCGACGGCGAGACTGATGGAACAGTGAATGGTCGGTGGAAGAAGGACGGCCATGGACGAGACGCGAGCAACCGAGCTGTGCGCGATGGAGAAAAAGAAGAGACGGGTCTCTCGGTTCCGGCTGAAAATGCCATTTTGCCGCCGGCTGAGGGTAGTCCAAGGGTCTCCATGGGCGAAGACGGGCTGTCGACGACGAAAGGAGGGGAAATCGGAGCTGAAACCGCGATTACAGATCTGGAGGTTGGTGGCGGCGCGAGCTCGAAGGGCGACAATGGCGGACCGTCGTCTTCTTCCTCCTTCAACCTGGACGAATTCTTGAAGCTTGCCAACCGGGTTATTGACCAAGACGATGATGCTTCCATGGCTGCCTTACGCGACCTTCAAATCCGATGGAAGACGCGATTTGGAGACGGCGGAAATCGAGCTGTTACGCCAATGGTGGCGCGCGGGCAAGAGCGACCAGCGACCGGGAAACTCCTCAAGGCCAGGCGCTGCCTTCTCCCTTGCATTGCTGAGCAAACAGCGGTCGGAAATGGAGGTGAGACGGCTGCAAAGGTACAACTCCCGACGGCGGCGGCTGCTTGCGGTTCTTCATCGGAGACGGGCGGAAACGGAAGCATTTCTGGACGAGCGATGGGCGCCGGCGGTCGGAATGCTGCTGCGAACGTTTCTGTAGCGGCTGGATCTCCTTGCGCGTTTTTCCGGCGTGTTGGTGAACGGCCGGTGACTTTCTCGGCGACCGGTGTCGCGGCCGGAGCTGACGTGGCGGCGGAAGTGAATGACAAGGTAGGTGAGGTGGATGAAAGGGCGGATGACATAAGCCCTACTAGGGCTGATGTCATGCTTGATGCTACGGCTGATGACATGCATGATGCTAGGGCTGATGTCATGCATGATGCTAGGGCTGATGTCATCCTTGCTTCTAGGGCTGATGTCATCCCTGTTGCTAGGGCTGATGTCATCCATGATGCTAGGGCTGATGTCATCCATCCTAGGGCTAACATCACTTATCCTATGGAAAAAAAAATCGGCAACCTGGGGAAAGAATCGACGCCAGTTCCCTTGTTTATTGGGAACATTCCGCTTCACACTGGTTCTAATTCCGGTCAATGATAAAATTGCTGATGCATTCAACAATTCATCTCGAAAAACGCTATCTTTCATTGCCCCAACGAAGCAAAATGGGGAGGTTGTAGTCCGTCCTTCACTTGATACTGTGCGTGACGGAGCCAAACGATGGAAATCTACGGCAGTGGGATATTTTATGGGTAAGCGGCCGTATTATCACCATTTAAAGGAGTTTGCCCATTCGATTTGGCTGGCGCTACGTGAGGTCACAGCAACTGCTAACGGCTTCTTTTTCTTCCGATTTAAAACAAAAATCGATATGGAGGAGGTCATAGAAGGGGGTCCATGGCTGTTTCAGGGACAACCAATTGTGTTGCAAAAGTGGGAACCGGGTATGGCTATGAGAAAGATGAAGCATACACAAGTGCCGGTCTGGATAAAACTGCGACACCTTCCATTGGAATTCTGGACGACGGAAGGGTTGAGTACTGTTGCTAGCGGCGTGGGTAAGCCACTATACCCTGATGCGATAACGAGGGCATGCACGAGACTGGACTTCGCTCGTGTATGCGTGATGATTGATGTTACTCAGAAATTGGAAAAACATATTACTATAATGACGCCAGATGAAGATGGTGGAGAAACCCCATGCAAGGTTGATATCGAGTATGAATGGCTTCCCCCTAAATGCACAGAATGCATGATGTTGGGCCACTCGGTGAAGGAGTGTTCGTTGATCAATCCTCAGAAACAGACAAAGCCTCCGGTAAAAGTGTATGTACCAAAAGCCAACGTCC
>NW_011628103.1:93811-94208 GCF_000512975.1 Sesamum indicum | reverse complement strand
ACCTTGCGGTGTGGAATGTCCGGGGGCTGAATAAGAGAGACCATCAGCTCGCATTAAAGGACCTTATCTCGAAATACAGGTTAGATTTTATGGGCATATTAGAAACTAGTGTGCGTATTAACAACGTCATGCATATTCAGTCTTTTTTGCTTCCTTATTGGAAATGGTTTGTTGATTATGCAACTGTGGGTAACCGCATTTGGGTAGCGTGGGATGATAATGTTGTGGACGTCCATATTCTTGATTTGGGGAACCAATTTATGCACTGTCGTGTCACTCATAGGGCAGATAGTGAATCCCTTATTATCACTATTGTTTATGGTGCCTCTGAGATGATGGATCGCAGAAGTTTATGGAATACCTTGGAAATATTAGCTCGAGAGCACTCGGATGAGCC
>NW_011628103.1:87553-91093 GCF_000512975.1 Sesamum indicum | reverse complement strand
GACCGAAAGTAGGATGGTCTTCACTACTTTCGGGTTCTTTGAAGATTCCCCGTCATAACTTCATTCTTTGGTTAGCAATTCAGGAGAAGTTACCGACAACGGATAAACCATGGATGACGCATCTAGGGAGATGTATCCTCTGTGACGAGGGTGCAGAGGAGACACATACTCACATGTTCTTCCGATGTCGATATAGCAGAGGATGTCTTGCAGCTATATGACATCATATCCGATTTTCTTGGCCCAATCGTGAGTGGACAAGAGACGTGGAATGGGCTTCGAGGAAGTGGAGGGGGAAGCATATTGTTAATGTTGCTTATCGAGCATTACTTGGTGCATGCATATACCATATATGGCGAGAGAGGAATTTGAGAAGGTTCGAGCACACCCATCGGCCGGAAGTTGTATTAGCTACTTGCATCATAGAAGACGTTAGACAGAGGATAATTAGTAGTAATCTTCCCAGTTCTATTAGTACATGTGCACTCTATAGACTGTGGCGTATCCCTTGGTCTGTTGGGGGTACCCCCATTTGATTGTTGTACTTTGTACTCTTTACCCAATTTTGTTTAATGAATCTTACATTTCCCAAAAAAAAAAACTTTGCTTTAATAAAACCGTGCAAAATAGCTAAATTTTGAACGTTCTCAAAATTCGACGAAACTTGACCCAAACGTTAAGTCTAGACCCAAGAATTTGTGTGGTAAATTTGCTAAGCGTAATAATAACTATAATTTTGTATAAAAGGGAAACAAACTTTGCTTTAATAAAACCGTGCAAAACAACTAAATTTTGAACGTTCTCAGAATTCGACAAAACTTGAACCAAACGTTGGTCTAGACCCAAGAGTTTGTGTGGTAAATTTGCTAAGCGTAATAACAACTACAAATTTGTATAAATGGGAAACAAACTTTGCTTTAATAAAACCGTGAAAAACAACTAAATTAACGAGAAGGGAGGATCATGGGGATGGCGAAAACTGCTTCGACTCCGAAGTTCCATACTACCTATGACGGAGTTTCTCATTGGGGAGGGACGGGCATTCTTCTTGTGGAAGGATCCGTGGCACCACTTGGGCCCCCTTATTACTAGATTCCCACGAGGACCAAGTCTTTTGGGACTTGATGAATCCGCCAAACTTCAAGTAGTTATTGATGAGGGACAATGGCAGTGGCCTTTTATAACTGATTTGGAATGTATGGAGATCATTTACACATTACCTCAGATTCACGGAGGGAAGACAGGAATCAACTGGAGATTCCCAGAGGGACGACTCACCACACAATCACTATACAGACTTTTCTGCCCACCTGGACCAAAAGTAGGATGGTCTTCACTACTTTCAGGTTCATTGAACATCCCCAGACATAATTCGTCCTTTGGTTAGCAATTCAGGAGAAGCTACCGACTACCGATAAAGCTTGGATGACCCACTTAGGTGGATGTATCCTTTGTGATGAGGGTACAGCAGAGACACACACTCACATGTTCTTCCGATGTCAATATAGTAGAAGATGCCTTGCAGCTGTACGCCAACATGTTCGATTCTCTTGGCCCAATTGCGAGTGGAAAAGAGACGTGGAATGGGCTTCGAGGAAGTGGAGGGGAAAGCATATCGTTAATATTGCTTATCGAGCCTTACTTAGTGCATGCATATACCACATTTGGCGAGAGAGGAACCTGAGACGCTGTGAACACACCCAACGGCCCGAACGTGTATTAGCTACCTGCATAGTTGATGATGTTAGACAGAGAATACTTAGTATTAATCTATCATGTTCAATTAGCACATGTGCGCTCTGTAGACTCTGGCGTATCCCTTGGTCTGTCGAGGGAGACACCACTTGATTGTTGTACTATACTCCTTTTTCTTTAATGAAACTTACCTTTACCCAAAAAAAAAAACTAAATTTTGAACGTTCTCAGAATTCGACGAAACTTGACCTAAAACGTTGATCTCGACCAAAGAATTTGTGAGATAAATTTGCTAAGCAAAATAATAACGACGAGTTTCTATAAATGGGAAACAAACTTTGCTTTAATAAAACCGTGCAAAAAAACTAAACTTTGAATGTTGTAAGAATTCGACGAAACTTGACCAAACGTTGGTCTAGACACAAGAGGTTGTTTGGTAAATTTGAGAAGCGTTATAATAACTATAAGTTTGTATAAAAGGGAAACAAACTTTTTTTTTTTTTTTGGTAAATGTAAATTTCATTAATAAAGAGTAATGGTACAGTAAAACATGTGATCATCAAATGGTTTCTTCCTCTACCCAAGGGATACGCCATAATCTATACAATGCTCGTGTACTGACTGACGATGCTAAATCAAATCCTCTGCCTGACGTCGTCGATGATTAGGATACTCAAAGTGGCCGGTGTCTGCTCAGTATGTTCAAATCTCCTCAAGTTCCTCTCCCTCCATATGTGGTAGACACACGATGTAAGTAGTGTACGATATGCGCTATTAATAATGTGCTTACCTCTCCATTTCCGTGTCGCCCATTCAATATTTGTTGCCCAATCTCTATTGGGCCAATGAAAGCGAATCCTTCTGCGGATCTCATAAAGGCACTGACGACTAAATCTGCATCGGAAGAATAAATGTGGATGAGATTCCGTAGCTCCCTCATCGCACAATATGCACATTCCCAGGTGAGATAGCCATGATTTGTCCGTGGTAGATAGTTTGCCAAGGATTGCGAGCCATAAGATGAACAAATGACGAGGAATCTTCAAGGAGCCCGAAAGTAGTGAAGACCATCCTACTTTCGGCTCAGAGTGATCAAATAATTGGTAGAGGGCTTCTGCATTGAGCATTGAGCATTTATTGGGCATTGAGCATTTATTGGGCTTTCAGCATTCATACTACCGAAGGCGATCATTAAGGAAGTTGAGAAACGCCTTCGAAGGTTCCTTTGGAAAGGCACCTCAATGACGGGTTATGCCAAAGTTGCGTGGAAGGATGTTTGCAAACCGATTGGGCAAGGAGGCCTTGGAATAAAAGATATTGATGCGCTGAACCGAGCACTAATGACTAAGAAGTTGTGTGATGTCATTAGATGTGACTGAACATCTATCTGGGTTGAGTGGCTACAGCTCGGACGACTACACAATAATTCCATTTGGACTGTTGACGAGAAGGGTGGATCGTGGGGTTGGAGAAAGCTGCTTCGTCTACGCAGCCTTATCAAACCAATGGTGGAGTGTCGTATTGGAGATGGAGGACCTTCTATCTTTGGAAGGATCCATGGCATCACCTTGGCCCCCTGATTTCTAGATTTCCACGAGGACCTAGTTTACTTGGGCTTGATGAATCTACCAAACTCAATACGGTTATTGATGAGGGCCAATGGCACTGGCCCCTCATAACGGATTTGGAATGCCTTCAGATTATTTATACACTACCCGAGATCCATGGTGGAGAAGATAGAATCATTTGGCGTTTCCCGGATGGCCGACCCACAGCCCAAGCCCTATACAGACTTATCTGCCCGCCCGGACCAAAAGTAGGCTGGACGTCACTACTTTCGGGTTC
>NW_011628103.1:84737-87231 GCF_000512975.1 Sesamum indicum | reverse complement strand
TCTCATATTATTGATGATGTTAGGCAGAGGATTCTGAGCCTTAATCTTTCCAGTTCGATTAGTACATGGGCCCTTTATAGACTATGGCGTATCCCTTGGCCTATCGAGGGACTACCCAATTAATTGTTGTACTGTACCATATTTTTATTAATGAAATTTACCATTACCGGAATAATTGGTAGAGGGCTTGAGTAGTAGGTTGCCGTTCGTCACATCTCCACACCACCCGATCCTCACCTCCAAAAATTAGCGGTAGGTTATGTGTGATCTCCAAACATTCAAAGTCCGTGATGGTAGGCCATTGCCATTCTCCTGCTGAGTTTTGCTGATTCTTCAAGTCTAAGATGGCGGGGACCTTGAGGGAATCGCTCGATAAGTGGACCCAAGTGATGCCACGGGTCCTGCCAAACAAAGAATTTGTCTCCATTTCCAATCTGGTAATCCACGATAGAGCGAAGAAAAGGACGAAGCCTGAGTATTTTTCGCCATCCCCAAGAACCTCCATGTTCACGGATAGTCCAAATCGATCTTTCATGTAATCGGTCTTGGTAGAGCCACTGAACCCATATGGATGTCCTGTCACACTGGATAACATCACATAATTTCTTGCTCATTAATGCGCGATTCAAGGTGGAGATATCCTTGAACCCAAGTCCCCCCTCATCCATCGGTCGACACACATCTTTCCAGGCTACCTTGGCGTAACCACTAGATGTCGTACCCTTCCATAGGAAAGTCTTCAACCTCTTCTCGATTTCATTGATGACTTTCTTAGGTAATATGAATGCAGATGCCCAGTATAAACTCAATGCTGAAAGCACAGGTTTGATGATTTGTGCTCGCCCAGCATATGATAATGAAATCCCTTCCCATCCATTAATACGTGCATCAATTTTTGAGATAAGCGGTTGACAATCAGAGATGGACAACCTAGACGAAATTAAGGGAAGACCCAGATACCTCATTGGAAGGTGGCCCTCCTGAAAGCCCAAAATCTCCAACATCTGGTCTTTCAAATTTTGAGACGAACGTGAAATGATTAAGTGACTTTATTGAACATTCAGCCGAAGGCCCGACAACTCCGCAAACCAGTCCAATCCCTCGAAGACTCTGATGGAGTCTAAGTCAGCTCTTCAGAATAAGAGGAGGTCATCTGCAAATCCCATCTAAAAAACCTTAGAACTCTCACACTTCCAATGATAAGTGAATTGGATGTCCTGTTCAATTTGTTGCAAGAATCCCAGATGTAAAGAACCCATGAGGTTCCATTGAGCCCAATCGAGAATGATGTCGTGGAAACACACTCCTCAATCCACCTTGTAAACGTAGGTGGAAACCCGAACAGCTGCAAAACTGCTAACAGGAAGTCCCACTCCACCGTATCATAGGCCTTCCTGATATCCACTTTAAGTGCGCATCTAAGGGGTAGGCGCATCTGGTTATATCTCGAGAATTATTCCTGGGATAACATAATGTTGTCCCCAATGCTTCTTCCCGGAATAAAAGCTGTCTGACAGGGGCTAACTATCTTGTCCAGCAGCACACTAATTTTTTGGACAAGTAGTTTCGCAATGATCTTGTATAAAACATTGCAGCATGAAATTGGTCTAAAATCATTAACCGACATAGGAGTATGTACCTTTGGGATCAGAGCCAAGATCGTGGAGTTGATCTGCTTCAGAAGTTTTCCGGTAGAAAAGAAATCTAGTACTGCCCTCGTAACTTCTTCCCCCACCACAGGCCAAGCCGCCTTGAAAAACCCTGACGAGTAACCATCAGGTCCCCGTGCCTTGTCATCAGCAATATCAAACACTGCTTCTTGCTTAACATCATCCGCCGAGAGTGGAAGGAGTAATTGATTAGCTTCCTCCTCAGTGATACAGTGACTTGCCTACGGTCTAAGATAACGAATATCCACTGACAGCCGTCTTCTGGTGCCTCCTAAGAGGTTCTGATAGTATGAGACAAACTCATGGGCGACCTCCCCAAGATCCGTGTGTGTGATACCATTCTCATCATTGATCTGTAAGATTCTTCTCATTACTCGTCTCTATGCAACTTTACGAAAGAAAAGCCGGGAACATTGGTCTCCGTCTTTCATCCACTGCATCTTGGCTCTCTGTTGCAGCATAATTTGTTCGAGTTTTGTCGCTTTAGCATAAACGATTCGACAACAATGCTCCAGAAGTAAATATAGCTCATTTTGTCTATCCGAGCTCACCAACTATTGTGCCTCATCAAGAAAACCTTTGGCTAGTTGGACATTTAGTTCAAATCCCCCTTATTTCTCCTCTGTAGTCTGAAGTTGAGAGCCTTCAATTTACGTGTCACAACAAACATTTTTTTTTTTGGGTAAAGGTAAGTTTCATTAAATAAAAAGGAGAATAGTACAACAATCAAGTGGTGTCTCCCTCGACAGACCAAGGGATACGCCAAAGTCTATAAAGCGCACATGTGCTAAGTGAACATGATAGATTAATACTAAGTATTCTCT
>NW_011628103.1:81106-84652 GCF_000512975.1 Sesamum indicum | reverse complement strand
CATGCACTAAGTAAGGCTCGATAAGCAATATTAACGATATGCTTTCCCCTCCACTTCCTCGACGCCCATTCCACGTCTCTTTTCCACTCGCGATTGGGCCAAGAGAATCGAATATGTTGGCGTACAGCTGCAAGGCATCTTATACTATATTGACATCGGAAGAACATGTGAGTGTGTGTCTCCTCTGTACCCTCATCACACAGGATACATCCACCTAAGTGGGTCATCCAAGCTTTATCGGTAGTCGGTAGCTTCTCCTGAATTGCTAACCAAAGGATGAAATTATGTCTGGGGATCTTCAATGAACTTGATAGTAGTGAAGACCATCCTACTTTTGGTCCAGGTGGGCAGAAAAGTCTGTATAGTGATTGTGTGGTGAGTCGTCCCTCTGGGAATCTCCAGTTGATCCTGTCGTCCCCTCTGTGAATCTGAGGTAATGTGTAAACGATCTCCATACATTCCAAATCAGTTATAAAAGGCCACTGCCATTGTCCCTCATCAATAACTACTTGAAGTTTGGCGGATTCATCAAGTCCCAAAAGACTTGGTCCTCGTGGGAATCTAGCAATAAGGGGGCCCAAGTGGTGCCACGGATCCTTCCACAAGAAGAATGTTCGTCCCTCCCCAATGAGAAACTCCGTAATAGGTAGTATGGAACTTCGGAGTCGAAGCAGTTTTCGCCATCCCCATGATCCTCCCTTCTCGTTAATTGCCCAAATTGAGTTATCGCACAGTCTTCCATGCTTCAACCACTCAACCCATATAGATGTTCGGTCACATCAGATAACATCACAAAGCTTCTTTGCCATTAAGGCGCGGTTAAGTATACCGATATCCTTAATTCCTTGGCCTCCTTCCACAATCGGTTTGCACACATCCTTCCACGCTACCTTGGCGTATCCCGATGTATAAGTGCCTTTCCACAGAAAATTTCTGAGTCGTTTCTCAATTTGTTTAATAATAGCCTTTGGTAATATGAATGCAGATGCCCAGTATATGCTCATTGCTGATAGTACGGATTTAATGATTTGTACGCGTCCCGCATATGATAATGAGATCCCCTCCCAGCCTTTAATACGAGCATCAATTTTCAATAAAAGTGGCTGACAATCGGCTATAGACAATCTGGAAGATAGAAGAGGGATTCCCAAGTACCTCATTGGTAGGTGGCCCTCCTGGAACCCCATAGCTGGGGATATAATGACATGGCTTTTATGTACGTTCAGTCGAAGTCCAGACCATTCTGCAAATCGATCCAATCCCATCTTGAGGACTCTGAGAGAGTCCAAGTCAGCTCTACAGAAAAGCAGGAGGTCATCAGCGAATCCCAGCTGGAATACTTTTGCCGACTCACATTTCCAATGGTAAATGAATTGCATATCCTGCTCGATGAGTTGCAAAAATCCCAAGTGCAATACTTCCATAACGAGAACAAAAAGATAGGGGGATAGTGGGTCTCCCTGTCTTAATCCACGTGCTCCTGCAAAGAAACCGTGAGGGTTTCCATTAGGCCCAATTGAGAATGAGGCCATCGTTAAACACTCCTCAATCCACTTTGTGAATGTTTGTGGGAAGCCAAACAATTGCAAGACTGCAAGTAGGAAGTCCCACTCCACCGTATCGTAGGCCTTCCTAATATCAACTTTCAGGGCACACCGAGGTGGTAGCCTCATCTGATTGTAGCCTGTGAACAATTCCTGTGCCAATAAAATATTGTCCCCAATGCTACGCCCTGGAATAAACGCTCCCTGACAGGGACTGATTATCTTGTCCAGAACCACACTTAACCGTTGGACAAGTAATTTTGCAATAATTTTGTATAACACATTACAGCACGAAATTGGTCTATAATCTCCAACAGTCATAGGAGTGTGTACCTTTGGGATTAGAGCCAAAATTGTGGAGTTGACTTGCTTGAGTAATTTGCCAGTACTAAAGAAGTCTAGTATCGCCTTTGTAACTTCTTGTCCCACCACTGGCCATGCTGCTTTAAAGAAGCCAGATGAATACCCATCAGGCCCCGGAGCCTTGTCTTCTGCTATATCAAAAACCGCTTGCTTCACATCATCCGGAGTGAAAGTCGAAATAAGATGGCTAGCCTCTTCATTAGAAAGAATATGCCTAGCCCACGGTCTGAGAAATCCAATATCTATAAGTATCTGTCTTCTGTTACCGCCCAAGAGGTTTTGGTAGTAATGGACAAATTCATTGATGATCTCTCCTGGTTCTGTGTGGCTTGTTCCATAATCATCATTGATCTGCAATATACTCCTCGCCACTCTTCTCTGGGCAATTTTACGAAAGAAAATTCGGGTGCATTGGTCACCTTCCTTCATCCACTGTATTTTGGCTCTCTGTTGCAACATGATTTGTTCCAGTTTTACCGCTTTTGCATAAACCAGTCGGCAGCAGTGTTCTAGCTGTAAAAGTGCCTCATTCTGTCTATCTGTGCTTACCAGCTGTTGCGCCTCATCAAGAAATCCTTTGGCTAATTGAACATTGAGTGTTAAATCCCCCTTCTTTCTCCTTTGTTCCCTGAAGACCTGCTTTAGTGCTTTGAGTTTACGTGTTACCGCAAACATAGGAACCCCAATAATAGAATGTTGCCTGATATTCTGCACACTGGGGATAAATTCAGGTGAGTGTGTTAGGTAGTTGTCAAATCGAAACATACCGCCGCTTGTTTGTTGATGATGTTGCATATCCCCATGTATTACAAGTGGCGAGTGGTCAGAAGTCCTCGGCAATAGGCTTTGATAACACGAGGAAGGAAATCTCGCAAGCCATCTATCATTAATGAGGATCCGATCCAATCTATTCCATAGACTCCGAGAGCTCGTACTACAATTATGCCAAGTATACCATTCACCCTGCATAGGCAAAGGTATTAACCCGGCCTCCTGGATAGCAGCATTGAATTCTTCCATGGCCGTCCTTATATCACCAGAAACTCCACACACTTCATTCATTTCTCGAACTGCATTGAAATCCCCCCCCACCAGCCAGGGATCATCCCTTTGCTCTCGAAGCCAATGTTTCCAAGTATTCCATAAACTCCTACGATCAATCATCTCAGAGGCACCATAAACAACGGTGATAGTGAGGGATTCACTATCAGCCCTATTAGTGACGCGACAATGCATAAATTGATTCCCCAATTCAAGAATATGAACATCAACAACATTGTCATCCCATGTTACCCAAATACGGTTACCCACATACACATAATCAACGAACCATTTCCAATGAGGGAGCAAAAACACCCTCATTTTCTGTTGGGCTTAACGGGAAACCTCACGGCTTCTTTACGGGGGCCAGAGGGCTTCGGCTTATAATTATTATTATTATTATTATTATTATTATTATTATTTTAAATCATGATAATCGAATCATAAAATTTTTACATAGATATAGTTGAAATTAATATATGCTCACAATCTGCAAAATTTATATATTTATAAATGTTAGTATAACATTGATATAACTATCATCATATATTGTTGAACAACATGGGTTAATCTGGCCATCAAAATTCAGATCAGACCG
>NW_011628103.1:72446-78758 GCF_000512975.1 Sesamum indicum | reverse complement strand
ATATGCATAATATTGTTATATTGAACACGAGTTTCTAATATGCCCATAAAATGTAACCTGTGTTCCGAGACGAGGTCCTTAACTGCGAGCTGATGGTCTCTCTTATTCAGCCCCCGGACATTCCACATCGTGATGTTCAACATGGACTATTACTAGAGGGGTTGCATGTGTTAGGACCCCTAGTAATCTCTTCTGCATCGTCAATTAGATTCAAAGTATCAAATGGATTATAAATAATCACTTCCTTACCCTTCTCCTTGTGATATGAGGGTTCACATTCATCGTGTTCAACACTTTTATCTCCTCTAGTGGCATCATTCACCTCAACCATGGTCTCGCGTTTCTTTTGCCTTTCCTTGGGGGCTGGTGGTTGCAGGACGTTTGTTTTTGGTACATACACTTTTACTGGGGGCTTTGTTTGTTTCTGAGGTTTAGTCGACGTACACTCCTTCACCGAGTGTCCCAATGTCATGCATCCTGTGCATTTAGGTGGAAGCCATTCATACTCGATATCAATCTTGCATGGGGTTTCCCCGCCATCTTCATCTGGTGTCATTATAACAATATGATTTTGTATTTTCTGAGTAACGTCAATCATTACGCATACACGGGCGAAATCCAGTCTCGTGCATGCCCTCGTTATCGCATCTGGGTAAAGGGGCTTACCCACACCGCTTGCAACAATACTCAATCCTAGTAGCAAAACATGAACCACAAAAATTCTCTCTCTAAAACACACACTAGCACACCATATCAAACACACACTAATGCACATTCCATGCACATGGCTGCCGGCGACGAGGAGGAGGACGAAGACACTCCGGCCAGTGACGGGGAGGTCGGAAAAGTGGGAGGCCGACGAAGGATGACCGGCGATGGCGAGAAAAACGGCAAACCGCGGCAGAATTTTGAGGAAGAAGACGACCTGCAATCGACCGGCGATTTCCCGGCGAAAGACGCTACCATAACGTTGTTCGAGACCGTGGCTCTCAACCCGAACGCGGAAGAATGCGAATTGGTCGCTGAACAGACCGGTTGGAAGGAGCCGCGCAGATTAGGGTTTTCTGAAAAAAAAAACGGCTGAGGAAGATGAAGGGTTTTCTGAAATTCAGTCGTCGGCAACCGGAGTTTATCCACGATCTGATGCCATAGATTCCTTTGGGAGAGTGCCCCGACCACAACTAGAACAACAAAATGGAAACTTGGTCGGAGATGGGACGGGTACGAAACTAGGGTTTGGCGCCGCCATTGAAACCAATTATGTCGAAGCTGCTATACTCGAAAATCGATCTCAACGGGAAAGCGAAAACTCACCATCTGCCATGAATGCTGAGGATTTGGGAACTGGAAACGTCAACGAGACAGTTTGTTCGCCGGAAAACTCACGCGGAAAAAACCTTGGCCAAGCTTCCATGGCTGACGGGGTTCAACAACCACGCTTCAACTTCTTCGAATTTCTTACCCTTGCGCATAAGGTCGTCAACTCAGGCGATGCAGCAGCCATGGCAGCGTTGTCCGATCTGAAACAGAAATGGGAATTGCAGTATGGCCGGCCGGCGAGAATTCCGGCGAAAACTCCTAGACATGTGCAGCCAAATGTGAGACGTGTTGTGCGATGCCTTCTCGACGATCCTACAGTGTCAAAACAGCCGCTAAACAACAGAAACGCTGCTGCAGAATTTTCAGATTCTGCTGCAGAAAATACAGATTTTTCTGCAGCGTTGTGTGCCGGAAATCAGCCGGCAAACGAACTCGGAATGGCGCAAAAATCGCAGCAACAATATACAGAGTTGTTGGGAGGGAATACAATGGAAAAACAGCAGTTTGGGACTGCTGCAGAATCAGAAAATGCTGCAGAAATTTCAGATTTTTCTGCAGCGTTTTTGGCCGGAAAACATGCGGATGACGAGCTCGAAATGGTGCAAAAATCGCAGCAAAAATCCAATGCGTTGTTGGGTGAACTTTCAATGGAAATTCAGCAGAAAATGCCTTCAGTTTCAGCGATAATGGCCTCCAAAATGTTGATGAAGACCACGTCAATGGGAGGTAACTCGGTCGAAAATTCTCGCAATACCAAGGTCTCCAATTCTCACTCGGGTATTTTTATTGGGAATATTCCTTTACATACAAGCTCGGACAATTACATAGATGAGGATAAAATTGCTCGTGCTTTCAATAATTCATCCCGTAAAACACTTACGTACATTGCCCCATTGAAACAAAATGGGGAGATTGTGGTTCGCCCTTCTTTGGACATTGTGCGCGAAGGGTCTAAACGATGGAAATCTACGGCGGTTGGATATTTTCTGGGGAAACGACCGTACTACCATCACTTGAAAGAATTCGCTCACTCGGTTTGGCCAGCTCTACGTGAGGTCACAGCGACAGTTAATGGCTTCTTTTTCTTTCGATTTAAAACTGTGATAGATATGGAGGAAGTGATTGAAGGAGGTCCGTGGTTGTATCAAGGACAGCCGATTGTACTACAGAAGTGGGAACCTGGGATGGCTATGAGGAAGTTGAAGCATACCCAAGTACCGGTCTGGATCAAACTTCGCCATCTCCCCATGGAATTCTGGACGACGGAAGGACTGAGCACTGTTGCAAGTGGAGTGGGTAAGCCACTTTACCCGGATGCAATTACAAGAGCATGCACGAGATTGGACTTCGCTCGTGTATGCGTGATGATTGATGTAACACAAAAGATCGAAAAACATATTATCATTATGACACCGGATGAAGATGGTGGGGAGACACCTTGCAAGGTAGATGTTGAGTACGAATGGCTTCCCGCAAAGTGCACGGATTGTATGACGTTGGGGCATTCGGTTAAAGACTGTATAGTGAACAAACCTCGCAAACCGAGAATGATGTTCATGTTGAACGCAATGTATCTCAACATAGCGATAAAGGAAAGGAAGTGGTTATTTATAATGCCTTTGATGCTTTACATATGCTAGATGACGCCGAAGAGCCAACCAGGGGTCCTAACATTAGCAGCCCCGTCAGAAGTGATCCATGTTGAACATTGCTGTGTGGAACTTCCGCGGGCTGAATAAAAGGGACCATCAACTCGCAATACAGGACCTTGTCTCTGACTACAGGTTACATTTTTTGGGCATTTTGGAAACTCGTGTTCGATTAAATAATGTTATACCTATTCAGTCATTTCTTTTTTTTTTTTCTTTTTTTTTTCGGTAAATGTAAATTTCATTAATAAAGAGTAATGGTACAGTACAACATGGTACAACATGGGATTATCAACTGGTTTCTCCCTCTACCCAAGGGATACGCCATAATCTATACAATGCTCGTGTACTGACTGACGATGCTACAACGCTAAGAAGAATCCTCTGTCTGACGTCATTGATGATTAGTATGCTCAATGTGGCCGGTGTCCGCTCAGTATGATCAAATCTCCTCAAGTTCCTCCCCTTCCATATGTGGTAAACACACGCTGCCAGTAGTGTACGGTAAGCTCTATTAATAATGTGCTCCCCTCTCCATTTCCGTGTCGCCCATTCAATATCTGTTGCCCAATCTCTATTGGGCCAGTGAAAGCGAATCCTTCTGCGAATCTCATAAAGGCACTGACGACTAAATCTGCATTGGAAGAATAAATGTGGATGAGATTCCATATGTGGTAGACACACGCTGCCAGTAGTGTACGGTAAGCTCTATTAATAATGTGCTTACCTCTCCCTTTCCGTGTCGCCCATTCAATATCTGTTGCCCAATCTCTATTGGGCCAGTGAAAGCGAATCCTTCTGCGAATCTCATAAAGGCACTGACGACTAAATCTGCATTGGAAGAATAAATGTGGATGAGATTCCGTAGCTCCCTCATCGCACAGTATGCACACCCCCAGGTGGGATAGCCATGATTTGTCTGTGGTAGGAAGTTTGCCAAGGATTGCTAGCCATAAGATGAACGAATGGCGAGGAATCTTCAAGGAGCCCAAAAGTAGTGAAGACCATCCTACTTTCGGCTCGGGGTGAGTGAATAATCGGTAGAGGGCCTGAGTAGTAGGTTGCCCTTCGTCACATCTCCACACCACCCGATCCTCTCCTCCGAAAATAAGCGGTTTATGTGTGATTTCCAAACATTCAAACTCGGTGATGGTAGGCCATTGCCATTCTCCTACTGGAATCACCAAGCTGAGTTTTGCTGATTCTTCAAGTCTAAGATGGCGGGGACCTTGAGGGAATCGCTCGATAAGTGGACCCAAGTGATGCCACGGGTCCTGCCAAACAAAGAATCTGTCTCCATTTCCAATCTGGTAATCCACGATAGTGCGAAGGAAAGGACGTAGCCTGAGTATTTTTCGCCATCCCCAAGAGCCTCCATGTTCCCGGATAGTCCAAATCGATCTCTCACGTAATCGGTCTTGGTAGAGCCACTGAACCCATATGGATGTCCTGTCACACTGGATAACATCACATAGTTTCTTGCTCATTAATGCGCGATTCAAGGTAGAGATATCCTTGAACCCAAGTCCCCCCTCATCCATCGGTCGACACACATCTTTCCAGGCTACCTTAGCGTACCCACTATTCAGTCATTTCTGCTTCCTCAATGGAAATGGTTCATCGATTATGCCACTATTGGAAACCGTATATGGCTTGCCTGGGATGAAAATATTATTGACGTACATGTACTTGACTCAGGGGAACAATTCCTACACTGTCGTGTTACTAGTAGGACTGATAATGAAGTTGTTATTATTACTATTGTTTATGGTGCATCTGATGTGATAGATCGAAGAGCCCTATGGACTGCACTAGGGACAATGGCCCAACAGTGTACGGATGAGCCGTGGCTGGTGGGGGGGGATTTCAATGCAGTCCGTGATCTTAATGAGGTTTGTGGCATTTCGGGGGATATAAGGATGGCCATGGAAGAATTTAACACTGGCATTCAGGAGGCCGGGTTACTGCCACTACCTATGCAAGGTGAATGGTATACAGGGCACAACTGCAGTACGACCCCACGAAGTTTATGGAAGCGACTGGATCGGATTCTTATAAATGATCGGTGGTGGAAGCGACTGGATCGGATTCTTATAAATGATCGGTGGCTTGCAAGATTTCCTACATCGTCATATCATTGTCTTACGCCCCGGACTTCTGACCACTCACCATTAGCCTTACATGGGGATACACAACGGCAAAATGGAGGTATGTTTCGATTTGACAATTATCTGGCTCATTCACCTGATTTTATCCCCAGTGTCCAGAATATATGGCAGCATGAGGTGGTTGGAGTGCCCATGTATGCAGTGTCACGTAAACTAAAGGCCCTCAAACCGGTCTTTAGACAGCAGAGGAGGAATAAGGGAGACTTGACCCTTAATGGCCAATAGGAGGTAACAGACGTCGGCTATTGGTGGATATTAATTACCTCAGACCTTGGGCGAGGCATATACTATCCAATGAGGAAGCTAGCCACTTAACCCTACCTTTCTCACCGGAAGATGTGAAACTAGCCATTTTTGACATTGCCGAGGATAAGGCTCCGGGCCCTGATGGTTTCTCGTCCGGCTTCTTCAAGGCAGCTTGGCCAGTTGTGGGTATAGAAGTTACAAGGGCGGTATTGGATTTCTTTACTACGGGGAAACTCCTTAAACAAGTTAACACCACACTTTTGGCATTGATCCCCAAGGTACATACTCCTATGTCTGTCAATGATTTTAGACCTATCTCATGCTGTAATGTTTTATATAAGGTCATTACTAAACTGCTTGTCCAACGGTTGAGTATGGTTCTGGACAAGTTAATCAGTCCCTGCCAAACAGCCTTCATCCCGGGAAGAAGCATAGGGGACAATATTTTGTTAGCACAGGAACTGTTCACAGGATATAATCAGATACGCCTTCCCCCAAGATGTGCACTTAAAGTGGATATTAGAAAGGCCTACGACACAGTCGAGTGGGACTTCCTTACTGCAGTTTTACAGTTCTTCAACTTTCCAACTACATTCATTAGATGGATTGAGGAGTGCATTACGACGGGCTCATTTTCGATTGGCCTCAATGGCAAACCTCACGGGTTTTTTAATGGGGCGAGAGGTCTACGCCAAGGAGACCCTTTATCTCCTTACCTCTTCGTGCTTGTCATGGAAATTCTACATTTGGAATTCTTACAACTTATTGAGCAGGACATGCAATTCACCTACCATTGGAAGTGTGAGCCAGCTAGGGTATTCCAATTGGGTTTTGCAGATGATCTCCTTCTCTTTTGCGGAGCTGATATGGACTCAGTCAGAGTGTTCAAGATAGGACTGGACAGATTTGCAGAGTGGTCAGGCCTCCAG
>NW_011628103.1:63929-71247 GCF_000512975.1 Sesamum indicum | reverse complement strand
AAAATAGCTAAATTTTGAACGTTTTCAGAATTCGACGAAACTTGACCCAAACATAGGTCTAGACCCAAGAGTTTGTGTGTTAAATTTTCTAAGCGTAATAATAAATACAAGTTAGTATAAAATGGAAATAAACTTGTTTTAATAAAACCATGCGAAACAGCTAACTTTTTAACGTTCTCATAATTCAACGAAACTTGACCCAATTGCAAGTCCAGACCCATCCATTTGTGTTGTAAATTTGCTAAGGGTAATACTAACTACAAGTTAGTATAAAAGTGAAACAAACTTGCTTTAATAAAATCGTCCAAAACAGCTTATTTGAACGTTCTCAAAATTCGACGAAACTTGACCCAAACGTTGGTCTAGACCCAAGCATTTGTGTAGTAAATTTGCTAAGCGTAATAATAATTACAAGTTAGTTTAAAAGGGAAACAAACTTTGTTTAATAAAACCGTCCAAAACAGCTAAATTTCGAACGTTTTCAGAATTCGACGAAACTTGACCCAAACATAGGTCTAGACCCAAGAGTTTGTGTGTTAAATTTTCTAAGCGTAATAATAACTACAAGTTTTGAACGCATCAGCAATTTTATCATTATTAATCATAGTAGCGTTAGCGTGTAACGGAATGTTCCCAATAAACAAAGGAATGGGTGCTAATTTTGTACCAAAATTGCAGTTTTTTTTTCCTGCAGCGCTGATGTCATCACTTAGCTCAGCAGTGATGTCATCATCACAGTCAACTCCCACATCAGCAGCATAGTCAACGCCCACATCAGCAGCAGAGTCAACGCCCACGTCAGCAATTGCATCAGCAGATTTTTCCTCCTTGCCGTGTGATGGAATCGCAGCACCTCCATGAATCACCGGCCTGATTTCTGTAGAACTGGTCGGAACAGTAACAGACTCTGAATCAGCACCTCCGTTCATCGTTTCCGCCGCAGTCCGGCCACCATTATCGCCTGTAACTATCGTTCTCACCGGCAGAATCCGAGTTCGAACTGTATCTCTGTTTCCCATCGATTTTTCCCCAAGATTCGGAGGGAAAGCGTTTCTCAAGGCCTGGCGAAACCCTCTTACCAGTGGCGGCTCCGCTAACGTCGTCGTTACCGGAAAACTTTTTGCAGCAGCTTCCTTCCCAAATCGCGTCTCCCATTTCGTTTTCAACTCCTCCAGTGCCGTCAAAGAGGCGTGATCATCTGTATCTATAACAGTGTGGGCTAGCTTGATAAACTCAGACATATTAAATGAAACTTCTCGCCGTCCACCATTGTTGGTTGTCAATGGTGCGCCGCCAAACCCTAGTTTTGGGCGGCGCTCCAAATCTCGATCGTTTTCTGTCAAGTTCGATGCTTTATCCTTTGGCATGGCTTCTCCTTCATCAAAGACCCCTACTCGATCGTTAGTCATGCCTAGAAATGTCAGAGACGTTTCATCTTCCTCGGGTGACGTTTCATCTTCGCGGGCGGCGCAGAACCCTAATTCTGAGAGGGACGAACCAGGGCCTAAATCGACTGATCTTCCATTCAAAAAGAATCCCTTGCCATCCTCATCACCATGCCAGCACATGAGAGTATCAGAATCGCCGTCAATCTCCTCGATCCGAGTCAGAATCGCCGTCAATCTCCTCGATCCGAGACTCCATCAATGGCGGATTTGCGGGTTCGATATGAAGTTCATTTATTTCGCCGGAATGTTGCCCAAGCCGGGCTGTCTCTTGCCGGAAACCATCACCGTCAACCCCCTCTTCGTCGGCCGGAGCCCCATCTTCATCGCCGGCCGTTGGTGAAGTTGCAAGGGCATAAGTGTGTGTTTTTGGATGTGTGTTAGTGTGTGTGAGTGTAGAGAGAGAATTTTTAGTGAGAGAATATTTGTGTGCCATCCACAACAAACATTGGTACACCAACAATCTCATGATGCCAAATGTTCTGCACATTGGGGATAAACTCAGGTGATCGGGTAAGATAATTGTCGAAGCGAAACATACCTCCATTATGTTGTTGTGTATCCCCATGTAACACCAGTAGATCACTCCGTGGTGTGCGGCTGTGATAGGATGAGGTAGGGAACCGTGCCAGCCAACAATCATTAATAAGAATCCGATCCAACCGTTTCCATAAACTCCGCGTGGATGAGCTGCAATTATGCCATGTGAACCATTCACCTTGCATAGGCAGTGGAAGGAGCCCCGCCTCTAGAATACCGGCATTAAATTCTTCAGTGGCCATCCTTATGTCTCCTGAAATGCCACATACCTCGTTTAGGTCATGTACTCCGTTAAAGTCCCTTCCCACCATCCACGGGACATCAGAGCATTGCTGAGCGAGTGTCCCTAGTGTAATCCACAGATTCCGTCGGTCAATCACCTCAGATGCACCATAAACAACAGTGATAATAACAGGTTCATTGACAGCCATATTAGTAACCCGACAGTGAATAAACTGATCTCCCAAATCTAATATATGGACATCAACAACATTCTCATCCCAGGCTAACCAGATACGATTACCAACAGAAGAATAGTTTACAAACCATTTCCATTGTGGAAGTAAAGAAGATTGAATATGCATAACATTATTCAAGCGCACACGAGTTTCGAGAATGCCCAGGAAGTGTAACCTGTATTTAGAGACAAGGTCCTTCAACACGATTGATGGTCTCGTTTATTCAGCCCACGGACATTCCACATAGCTATGTTCAACATGGATCAATGTTAACGGGGCTGCTTGTGTTAGGACCCCCAGTAGACTTATCTGCGTCGTCAATTAAATGCAAAACATCAAAGGCATTATATATAACTATTGCCTTACCCTTATCGCTGTGTTTGGGAATGTTGTGTTCAGCATGCTCGGTGCCTGCCCCTTGTTCTCGTACAACAACATTCATACGTTTTGAATTCCTTGCAGTATGTCTCTTTTCTTTTTGGTAAATGTAAGTTTCATTAAGTAAAATAATGGTACAGTACAACAATACGATGATCAGTTGGTTTCTCCCTCGACAGGCCAAGGGATACGCCATAGTCTATATAAAGCTTGAGTACTGACTAATCTAGGTAATGAAATGCTGAGAATCCGTTGTTTGATGTCCTCGACTATCAGTAGTGCCATGGTATTGGGTGTTCTCTCGGTGTGCTCGAATCGTCTAAGATTTCTCTCCTTCCAAATGTGGTAAACACATGCTGCTAATAATGCACGATATGACATATTAATAATGTGTTTACCCCTCCATTTCTGTGAAGCCCATCTAATGTCCATAGGCCAGTCACCATTGGGCCAAGAAAACCGTATCTGTCTCCGAATTGCTGTGAGACACTGTCGACTAAATCTGCACTGAAAGAATAGGTATCCATGTGTTTCTATCGCTCCTTCGTCGCATAAAGCGCAAGGACCAAGATGGGCAAGCCATGGTTTGTCTGTCGTGGCCAACTTGCATTGGATAGCAAGCCATAAGATGAATAGATGTCGTGGAATCTTGAGAGATCCCGAAAGTAGTGAAGACCAGACTACTTTCGGTCCTGGTGGGTCAAATAACCTATATAGCGCCTGGGTTGTAGGTTGCCCATGCTCGAACCTCCAAATAATGCGGTCCTCCCCTCCATGTATAGTAGGTAAGGTATGTGTGATTTTCGAGCATTCAAAGTCTGTAATGGGCGGCCAATGCCAATCTCCTCCTTGAATCACCGCACTAGTCTCTTTTCAGGTGCAGTAGGGGTGGCGATGTTAACTTTTGGCACGTATATCGTAACCGGTGGCTTCAATTGTTTCTGGGTTTTGTTCAGTGAACAATCCTTCGCCGTGTGTCCCAATGTCATGCAGCCTGTGCATTTTGGGGGGAGTCATTCATATTCAATGTCCACCTTACACGGTGTTTCACATCCTTCTTCATCCGGTGTCATGATAATGGTATGTTTTTTCAACTCATGTGTAACATCAATCATCATGCAAACACGAGCGAAGTCCAGTCTCGTGCATGCTCTTGTTATCACATCTGGGTAGAGAGGTTTACCCACTCCACTTGCAACAGTACTCAATCCTTCCGTCGTCCAATATTCCATTGGAAGGTGGCGAAGTCTAATCCAGACGGGCACCTGTGTATGCTTAAGCTTTCTCTAAGCCATACCCAGTTCCCACTTTTGCAGTACAATCGGCTGTCCTTGGAATAGCCACGGGCCCCCTTCTATTACTTCCTCCATGTCGATAACTGTTTTGAATTGGAAAAAATAAAAACCATTTACTGTCGCCGTAACCTCACGTAATGCCGGCCAAACCGAATGCGCATATTCCTTCAAGTTGTAGTAATACGGCCTTTTCCCCAAAAAGTATCCGATTGCCGTAGATTTCCATCTTTTAGAACCATCCCGAACAATTTTCAATGTTGGACGCACAATCACTTCCCCGTTTTGTACCGTAGGAGCTATATAGGAAAGTGTCTTACGAGTCGAATTATTGAAAGCTTGGGCAATTTTGTCATCAACTGTTCTTGATGAATATGCGTGTAATGGAATATTCCTGACAAATAATTCTGTAGGAATGGCACCCGGTTGTTGAATTAGAAGGCTTGTTTTTTCAACCTTTTGACCTAGAGTGATGTTAGCATTGACATCAGCAGTGATGTCATCATTGGCATCATCATCAGTGACATCATCATACATGTCATCCTCCATGTAATCATCCACATCACCTCCACACAGCGCCACATCACCTGCATCCATTGACACATCATCACCAGCTTCATCCAGCCCATTGGCCGGCGAACTGGCCGGAAAAACGACAGCTTTCTCCTCAGCCCGTTTGTCCATCGTCTTGTTTGCTTTCCAAGTCGCACAGTCGCCGGAAACTCGATCTGTTGTCTTCTTCGTGAAACCAGGAACTGCAGTCCTATTTTCTGGTGGAAGGTGGATCTCTCCCCTTCGATTTCTGATCAGCAAAACAGGTACAGTGCAGCGCAATGACGGGCGAAGTTTCGCCGGTGCTGCTTCCATTTTCGATGTGAATTAATGGCAAAGAAGTTATGTGATATTTTTTTGGGTAAATGTACGTTTCATTAAAAAAGTTATGTGATGTTATCAGATGTGACCGAACATCTATATGGGTTGATTGGTTGCAGCATGGGCGACTGCGAGACACCTCCATTTAGACAGTTGACGTGAAGGGAGGATCATGGGGATGGCGCAAGCTACTCCGACTTCGCACCTCCATCCAACCTATGATGGAGTTTATTATTGGAGATGGGAGGACTTTTTATTTGTGGAAGGACCCATGGCACCACTTGGGCCCACTTATCTCTAGATTCCCACGGGCACCGAGCCTTATTGGACTTGAGATTTCCACCAAGCTCCAAGCAGTCATTGATGAGGGGCAATGGCAGTGGCCTTTTATTTCTGATATGGAACGTATGGAGATCATTTATACTCTGCCTCAGATCCATGGAGGGGAGGATAGGATCAAATGGCGGTTTCCAGAGGGACGACCCACCACACAAGCCCTGTATCGACTATTCTGTCCACGTGGACCGAAAGTAGGTTGGACTTCACTACTTTCGGGTTCCTTGAAGATCCCCCGACATACTTTCATTCTATCGTTAGCCATTCAGGAAAAGCTACCGACGACAGACAAACCATGGTTAAATCATTTGGGTGGATGCATCCTTTGTGACGATGATACTGTGGATACACACACTCACTTGTTCTTCTGATGTCGATTCAGTAGAAGATGCCTTGCAGCTGTTCGTCAACAGATCTGATTTGCTTGGCCCAATCGTGAATGGGCAAGAGACAAAATGGGCATCGAGGAAGTGGAGGGAAAAATATATAGTTAATGTAGCAAATAGGGCATTACTTGGTGCATGCATATACCATATTTGGCGAGAGAGGAATCTGAGACGATTTGAGCAGACCAATCGGCTGCCAAATGTATTAGCTATTTATATCTTAGATGACATTAGACAGAGGATACTTAGTATTAATCTTTCATGGTCAATTAGTAAATATGCGCTACATAGACTGTGGCGCATCCCTTGGCCTGTCGGGGGAGAATCCACATGATTGTTGTACGATTCTTTATATTAATGAAAATTATGTTTACTCAAAAAAAAAAAATTTTTGAACGTTCTCAAAATTCGACGAAACTTAACCTAAACATTGGTTTAGACCCAAGAATTTGTGTGGTAAATTTTCTAAACGAAATTATAACTACAAATTTGTATAAATGGGAAACAAACTTTGCATTAATAAAACCGTGAAAAACAGCTAAATTTTGAACGTTCTCAAGATTCGACGAAACTTGACTCAAACGTTGATCTAGACCCAAGAATTTGTGTGGTAAATTTGCTAAGCGTAATAATAACTACAAATTTGTATAAAAATAAAACGAACTTGCTTTAATAAAACTGTGCAAAACAGATATATTTTGAACGTTCTCAGAATTCAACAAAAATTGACCCAAACGTTTGTCTAGACCCAAGAATTTGTGTGGTAAATTTGCTAAGCGTAATAATAACTACAAGTTTGTATAAAAGGGAAACAAGCTTTGCTTTAATAAAACCGTGCAAAATAGAGAAATTTTGAACGTTCTCAGAATTCAACAAAAATTGACCCAAACGTTTGTCTAGACCCAAGAATTTGTGTGGTAAATTTGCTAAGCGTAATAATAACTACAAGTTTGTATAAAAGGGAAACAAACTTTGCTTAATAAAAACGTATAAAACAACTAAATTTTGAACGTTCTCAGAATTCGACGAAACTTGACCCAAACGTTGGTCTGGACACAAGAGTTTGTGTGGTAAATTTGAGAAGCTTTATAATAACTACAAGTTTGTATAAAAGGAAAACAAACTTTGCTTTAATAAAATCGTTCAAAACAACTAAATTTTGAACATTCTAAAAATTCGATGAAACTTGACCCTAACATTGGTCTAGACCCAAAAATTTGTGTGGTAAATTTGCTAAACGTAATAATAACTACAAGTTTGTTTAAAAGGGAAACAAACTTTTTTTTTTTTCGGGGGATATAAGGATGGCCATGGAAGAATTTAATACTGGCATTCAGGAGGCCGGGTTATTGCCACTACCTATGCAAGGTGAATGGTATACATGGCACAACTGCAGTACGACCCCACGAAGTTTATGGAAGCGACTGGATCGGATTCTTATAAATGATCGGTGGCTTGCAAGATTTCCTACATCGTCATATCATTGCCTTACGCCCCGGACTTCTGACCACTCACCATTAGTCTTACATGGGGATACACAACAGCAAAATGGAGGTATGTTTCGGTTTGACAATTATCTGGCTCATTCACCTGATTTTATCCCCAGTGTC
>NW_011628103.1:63323-63750 GCF_000512975.1 Sesamum indicum | reverse complement strand
GGATCTTGCAAATAAATGATGAGAATGGTACCACTCACACAGAACCGAGTGAGGTCGTGCAAGAATTTGTGTCATTTTATCAGAACCTCTTAGGAGGTAACAGACGTCGGCTATTGGTGGATATTAATTACCTCAGACCTTGGGCGAGGCATATACTATCCAATGAGGAAGCTAGCCACTTAACCCTACCTTTCTCACCGGAAGATGTGAAACTAGCCATTTTTGACATTGCCGAGGATAAGGCTCCGGGCCTTGATGGTTTCTCGTCCGGCTTCTTCAAGGCAGCTTGGCCAGTTGTGGGTACAGAAGTTACAAGAGCGGTATTGGATTTCTTTACTACGGGGAAACTCCTTAAACAAGTTAACACCACACTTTTGGCATTGATCCCCAAGGTACATACTCCTATGTCTGTCAATGATTTTAGACC
>NW_011628103.1:54470-63234 GCF_000512975.1 Sesamum indicum | reverse complement strand
CGGGAAGAAGCATAGGGGACAATATTTTGTTAGCACAGGAACTGTTCACAGGATATAATCAGATACGCCTTCCCCCAAGATGTGCACTTAAAGTGGATATTAGAAAGGCCTACGACACAGTCGAGTGGGACTTCCTTACTGCAGTTTTACAGTTCTTCAACTTTCCAACCACATTCATTAGATGGATTGAGGAGTGCATTACGACGGCCTCATTTTCGATTGGCCTCTATGGAAAACCTCACGGGTTTTTTAATGGGGCGAGAGGTCTACGCCAAGGAGACCCTTTATCTCCTTACCTCTTTGTGCTTGTCATGGAAATTCTACATTTGGAATTCTTACAACTTATTGAACAGGACATGCAATTCACCTACCATTGGAAGTGTGAGCCAGCTAGGGTATTCCAATTGGGTTTTGCAGATGATCTCCTACTCTTTTGCAGAGCTGATATGGACTCAGTTAGAGTGTTCAAGATGGGACTGGACAGATTTGCAGAGTGGTCAGGCCTCCAGTTGAATATACAAAAGAGCCACCTTATTTTATCTCGGTCTGCACAAGATAGGAGAGAACAGATGTTAGCAGTGCTGGGTTTTCAAGAGGGGCATCTCCCGATGAGGTACTTGGGTCTCCCACTACTCTCATCTAGATTGTCTATCTCCGACTGTCAACCACTTCTATCTAAAATTGATGCACGTATTACTGGATGGGAAGGAATATCATTATCATATGCTGGGCGGGTACAGATCATCAAATCTGTACTCTCAACACTGAGCTTGTATTGGGCATCTGCATTTATCTTACCAAAGGCTGTCATTAAGGAAGTGGAGAAACGCCTTCGAACATTCCTATGGAAAGGAACCTCTATGACGGGATATGCCAAAGTAGCGTGGAAAGATATTTGCAAACTGGTTGAAGAAGGGGGTTTAGGAATTAAAGATATTGGTATTCTTAATCGTGCCTCAATGACAAAAAAATTGTGCGATGTCATTAGATGCGACCGAACATCTATCTGGGTTGAGTGGTTGCAGCACGGACGATTACGGAATAACTCCATATGGACAGTTGGCGAACATGGAGGATCGTGGGGTTGGCGAAAAATGCTTCGTCTGCGCAGATCTATACAACCAATGGTGGAGCTTCATATTGGAGATGGGAGAAGCTTCTATCTGTGGAAGGATCCATGGCATCAACTTGGACCCCTGCTTCCTAGATTCCACGCGGACCGAGCTTACTTGGACTTGAAGACTCCACTAAACTTTCTTCGGTCATTGATGGAGGCCAATGGTACTGGCCCCTTATCACGGATCTGGAATGCCTTCAAATCACATATACACTACCCCAGATTCATGGAGGCGATGATAGAATCATTTGGCGATTTCCTGAGGGGCAACCCACTACCCAAGCACTTTACCGACTCTTTTGCCCGCTGAACCGAAAAACCCACTACCCAAGCACTTTACCGACTCTTTTGCCCGCCTGAACCGAAAGTGGGCTGGACTTCACTACTTTCGGGACCTTTGAAGATTCCACGCCATTCATTTATCTTATGGATGGCTATCCAGGAAAAGTTACCGACAACTGACAGACCATGGCTCACACACCTTGGTGGGTGTATTCTTTGTAACGAGGAGGCATTGGAGACGCATAGCCACCTCTTCTTCCGATGCCGATTCAGTAGATTATGCCTTGCAGCTGTTCGTCGAATTATTCGAGTCCCTTGGCCCAACCGGGAATGGGGAAGGGACGTCGAATGGGCAACAAGAAAATGGAGAGGGAAGCATATTATTAACTCAGCCTATCGAGCACTACTTGGATCACGTCTCTACCATATATGGCGAGAAAGAAACTTGAGACGATTCCAGCAAATTGAGCATCCGGCAAACGTTTTGGCTTCTTTCATTGTAGATGATATTATTTTTTGGATAAATGTAAGTTTCATTAATAACATTGTAGTACAGTACAACATGGAAGTCATCAGTTGGTGTCTCCCTCGACAGGCCAAGGGATACGCCAAAGTCTAAATAAAGATCGTGTACTGACTGAACTAGGTAATGTAATGCTATGTATTCGCTGCTTGATATCCTCAATAATAACTACTGCCATGGTGCTGGAAGTCCTTTCAGTTTGCTCAAATCGTCTCAAATTTCTCTCCTTCCAAATGTGGTAAACACATGATGCTAATAGATGATATTAGACAGAGGATCTTGAGTATTAATATGTCTAATTCCATTAGCACAATTGCTCTTTACAGATTGTGGCGTATCCCTTGGCCTGTCGAGGGATAAACCAATTGGCTGTTGTACTGTAACTTTATTATCTTAATGCAATTACATTTACCAAAAAAAAAATAGAGAAATTTTGAATGTTCTCAGAATCCGATGAAACTTGACCCAAACGTTGGTCTAGACCCAAGAATTTGTGAGGTAAATTTACTAAGCGTAATAATAACTACAAGTTTGTATAAAAGGGAAACAAACTTTGCTTTAATAAAACCGTTCAAAACAACTAAATTTCGAACGTTCTCAAAATTTGAGGAAACATGACCCAAACGTTGATATAGACCCAAGAATTTTTGTGGTAAATCTGCTAAACGTAATAATAACTACAAGTTTGTATAAAAGGGAAACAAACTTTGCTTAATAAAACCGTGCAAAACAACTAAATTTTGAACGTTCTCATAATTCGACGAAACTTGACCCAAACGTTGGTCTAGACACAAGAGTTTGTGTGGGAAATTTGAGAAGCTTTATAATAACAACAAGTTTGTATAAAAGGGAAACAAACTTTGCTTTAATAAAATTGTTCAAAACAACTAAATTTTGAACGTTCTAAAAATTCGATGAAACTTGACCCTAACATTGGTTAGATCCAAAAATTTGTGTGGTAAATTTGCTAAACGTAATAATAACTACAAGTTTGTTTAAAAGGAAAACAAACTTTTTTTTTAGGGGAAATGTAAGTTTCATTAAAAAAATATGTAAAAAGTACAAAGTACAACAATCAAATAGTGGTTCCCCCAACAGACCAAGGGATACGGCAAAGTCTATAGAGTGCACATGTACTAATAGAATTGGAAAGATTAATACTAATTATCCTCTGTCTAACGTCTTCTATGATGCAAGTAGCTAATACAGCTTCCGGCCGATGGGTGTGCTCAAATCGTCTTAAATTCCTCTCTCGCCATATATGGTATATGCATGCACCAAGTAATGCTCGATAAGCAACATTAACAATATGTTTCCCCCTCCACTTCCTCGATGCCCATTCCACGTCTCTTGACCACTCACGATTGGGCCAAGCAAATCGGATATGATGTCGTATAGCTGCAAGGCATCCTCACTATATCGACATCGGAAGAACATGTGAGTGTGTGTCTCCGCTGCACCCTCGTCACAGAGAATACATCCCCCTAGATGCGTCATCCATGGTTTATCAGTTTCGGTAGCTTCTCTTGAATTGCTAACCAAAGAATGAAGTTATGACGGAGAATCTTCAAAGAACCCGAAAGTAGTGAAGATCATTAAAGCAAGTTCGTTTCCCTTTTATACAATATTGTAATTATTATTACGCTTAGCAAATTTTACCACACAAATTCTTGGGTCTAGACGAACGTTTGGGTCAAGTTTTGTCGAATTCTTTTTTTTTTTTTTTTTTTTGATAAATGTAAGTATCATTAAGTAAAATGAAATAGTAGTACAGTACAACATTGTGGTTATCAGTTGGTTTCTCCCTCGACAGGCCAAGGGATACGCCATAGTCTATATAAAGCTCTTGTACTGACTGATCTAGGTAGAGAGATACTAAGGATCCGCTGCTTGATATCCTCAACTATCAATAAAGCCATGGTGCTAGGTGTCCTCTCGGTGTGCTCGAATCTTCTCAAGTTTCTCTCCCTCCAAATGTGGTAAACACATGATGCTAATAGTGCTCGATAAGATATGTTAACAATGTGTTTACCTCTCCATTTTTGGGAAGCCCATTCAATATCCGTTTTCCAGTCTCTATTGGGCCAAGAATATCGTACCATTCTCCGGATAGCTGTGAGGCACTGTCGACTAAATCTGCACTGAAAGAATAAGTGGCCATGTGTCTCTGTCGCTCCCTCATTACATAGAATACATGGGCCAAGGTGCGCTAGCCATGATTTGTCCGTTGTAGCCAATTTGCCTAGAATAGCAAGCCACAGGATGAACAAATGACGTGGAATCTTCAGTGATCCCGAAAGTAGTGAAGCCCAGCCTACTTTCGGTCCTGGGGGATCAAAAAGCCTATATAGAGCCTGGGTTGTAGGTTTACCCTGATCAAATCTCCAAATAATTCGGTCCTCCCCTCCATGAATTGTGGGTAAACCATGTGTGATCTCCAGACACTCAAAATCTGTGATAGGAGGCCACTGCCACTCTCCTTCACTAATAACCGTGCTCAATCTGGCTGATTCCTCTATTCTGAGTAGTCTCGGTCCCCGTGGGAATGTGACACTGAGTGGTCCGAGATAATGCCACGGGTCCTGCCAAAGGTAAAATGCTCGCCCATCGCCGATCTGATAGTCCACCATAGGGCGGAGGAAAGCCCGTAGACGTAGAATTTTCCGCCAACCCCATGAGCCTCCATTCTCCCTAATCGTCCAAATGGAGGTGTCGCGTAATCGACCCTGGTAAAGCCATTCGACCCAAATTGAGGTCCTATCGCACCTGATGATATCACAGAGTTTCTTGGTCATTAATGTGCGACTCAAGATAGCAATATCTTTGAATCCTATTCCTCCCTCATCTTTCGGTCGGCAGAGATCTTTCCATGCTACCTTCGCATAACCACTGTTTGTTGTCCCCTTCCACAAGAAAGTTCGTAGTCTCTTCTCAATTTCGTTAGTAACTTTCTTTGGAAGGATGAACGCCGATGACCAATATAAACTCAGCAACAAGAGTACAAATTTAATAATCTGCACCCTACCAGCATAAGAAAGAGCCATACCCTCCCAACCCGCAATGCGTTTATAAATTTTCAACAATAGAGGGT
Organism: Sesamum indicum; assembly: GCF_000512975.1. Taxonomy (NCBI): domain Eukaryota; kingdom Viridiplantae; phylum Streptophyta; class Magnoliopsida; order Lamiales; family Pedaliaceae; genus Sesamum; species Sesamum indicum. Next base: position 58,221 of record NW_011628103.1, on the reverse strand, counting down.
TACAATCAGCAACTCTTAAACGAGAAGATAAAAGAGGTAGCCCTAAATACCTCATTGGTAGGACTCCCTCTTCAAATCCGAGTACTTCCAACATCTCCTCTCGTAGTCCTTGTGCTGAACGTGAGATAATGAGGTGGCTTTTCTGCACATTTAGCCTGAGCCCCAACCATTCAGCAAAGCGATCCAATGCTGTCTTAAATACTCCAATAGAGTTCATATCGGCACGGCAGAATAGCAACAAATCATCAGCAAAACCCAGCTGAAAAATCCTGGCTGCATCACACTTCCAATGAAAGGAAAATAATTCATCCTGGTCAATCAGCTGTAGGAAACCCAATTGTAGGACTTCCATCACAAGCACGAATAAGTATGGTGATAGAGGGTCTCCCTGCCGAAGCCCTCTGGCCCCCGTAAAGAAGCCGTGAGATTTCCCATTAAGCTCAACAGAAAATGAGGGTGTTGTGACACACTCCTCAATCCATTTTGCGAATGTATGAGGGAACCCAAATAACTCCATCACAGCAATCAGGAAATCCCACTCCACCGTATCATATGCCTTTCGAATGTCCACTTTTAAAGCGCACCGGGGTGGTAGATGGGTCTGATTATATCCCGTAAACAGTTCCTGTGCCAACATGATATTGTCTCCTATGCTTCGTCCAGGCACAAATGCCGCTTGGCACGGACTAATAAGTTTGTCCAGTATCACACTCAACCGTTGGACAAGGAGCTTGGCAATAATCTTGTACAGTACATTGCACCAAGATATAGGACGGAAATCACCAACATTCATAGGAGAATGTACCTTTGGTATGAGCGCCAAAAGTGTAGTATTTATCTGCTTCAGAATTCGGCCTGTATGAAAGAAATCCAAGACTGCCGAAGACACCTCCTGCCCTATTATAGGCCATGCAGCTTTGAAGAAGCCCGATGAATACCCGTCCGGCCCAGGTGCCTTATCTTCAGCAATGTCAAAAATCGCTTGCTTGACATCCATATGAGTAAATGGCAAGACTAAGGAGTTGACATCATCTTCACTCAATAAATGTCTAGCCCATGGTCGCAGGAATCGAAGATCTATCATGTCTCTTCGTCGTTCCCCACCAAGTAAATTTTGATAGTACATGACAAACTCATTAATTACTGCTCCTGGATCTGTGTGAGTGGCTCCATGATCATCATTGATTTGTAAGATTCTTCTCGCCGATCTCCTTTGAGCAATCTTACGAATGAATACCCAGGAGCACTGGTCACCCCCCTTCATCCACTGCATATTTTATCTCTGTTGTAGCATAATCTGTTCAAGTTTAGCTGCTTTAGCTAGTACTACCCGGCAGCAGTGTTCCAACAGTAGGAATAGTTCATCCTGCCTGTTTGAAGTAACAAGTACTTGCGCCATCTCAAGAAACCCTTTTGCCAGTTGGACATTGTGAGATAAGTCCCCCTTTTTCCTCCTCTGCTCTCTAAATATCGGTTTAAGTGCTTTGAGTTTCCTTGTTACGGCATACATGGGTGTCCCTATTATGTTATGTTGCCATACCTGTTGTACACTGGGAATAAATTCTGGAGATAGGGCGAGGTAATTATCGAATCGAAACATACCTCCTAATTGTTGTTGTATATCCCCACTTAACACCATTGGGGAGTGATCTGAAGTGCGTGCTGTGAGGGAAGAATAATATGATGTCGGGAATTGAGCCATCCATCTATCATTGATCAGCATGCGATCCAGTCTTTTCCAGAGGTTTCGTGGCCCGGCACTGCAATTGTGCCATGTGTACCATTCGCCCTGCATGGGTAATGGTAATAATCCTGTATACTGAATGCAAGTATTAAAATCTTCCATGGCCATTCGAATATCTCCTGATACACCACAGATTTCACTAAGGTCTCGTCGAATATCTCCTGATACACCACAGATTTCACTAAGGTCTCGCACTGTATTGAAATCCCCTCCAACAAGCCGCGGAATATCAGCACTCTGCATAGCAATAATCTCCATGGAGTCCCATAACGCCCTCCTCTCTACCAACTCATTTGCCCCATAGATAACAGTAATAGCAATGGATTCATGAAGTGCACGGATATTAACATGACAGTGAATAAACTGTGTGCTACATTCAACCACATCAACATCAATAAAATTTTCATCCCACGCTATCCAAATCCGATTACCAGACGATCCATAATCCACAAACCATTTCCATTGTGGTAGTAAAAAAGCCTGAATATGAGATATGTTATTGATACGAACACGAGTTTCAAGGAGACCGAGGAATTGTAACCTGACCTCAGCAACGATGTCTTTGACTGCTAACTGATTATCTCGTTTGTTCAGGCCACGAACATTCCATACTGCTGCATTCAACATGGATCACAAAGCATGGGGCTGCTATGCTTAGGACCCCGAGACGACTCATCTGTATCATCTAATAGGTGAAGCGCATCAAAAGTATTATATATAACAAGCGCCTTACCCCTTTCCTCACGACTAGGGCCGGCTGCATCTCTAGGGGATTCACGTCCCTCTCTCTGCTTTTCTACCACTCGAGCTGGTGGTGGTCTGCTCATGTTCCGATCAGGCATATTTGTTGGTCGGGATGGTATATAAGTAGTATCACCTTCCTCCCTAGGATGGTTCCTACTCCGTTTAGGCATTTTTTGTTCTTGCGGCGTCCCCATTTTTGGTACATATACAGCAATCGGTGGTTTAGCTGGTTTTGGTTTGTTGAGGATACACTCTTTGTCAGAGTGTCCCATTGTCATACATCTTTGGCACTTCTGGGGTAGCCATTCGTACTCAACATCGACTTTGCAAGGTGATTCTCCTCCATCCTCATCCGGTGTCATAATTATAATGTGCTTCGGTAAATTTGAGGTCACATCCAACATTACGCATACACGAGCGAAGTCCAGTCTCGTGCATGCTCTCGTAATTGCATCCGGGTAAAGTGGTTTACCCACTCCACTGGCCACCGTACTAAGGCCTTCATCTGTCCATAACTCGACTGGAAGGTGACGTAATTTGATCCACACAGGAACTTGAGTATCTGTAGTTTCCTTAATACCATCCCTGGTTCCCATTTTTTGAAGAACAATAGGCTGCCCCAGAAATAACCACGGCCCTCCTTCAATGACATCTTCCATAGCTGCGACTGATTTGAATTGTAAGAAAAAGAAACCATTATTTTTACAAGTGTAGAACAAAGATGCAAAAATTCTCTCACTAAAAAATTCTCTCCCTACTACACACACTACTACACCACCAATAACACACACTATTGTCTTCCCCATGAAAACTCCGACCGGCGATGGAGGAGAAGCGCCGGCCGGCGACGACTTTGGTGGTGAGGACGACGACAGCCGTCCGGTGGCCGGAGATGGAGGGGAGGAAGATGAACAGTTGCTGCGCGAAGAAGAACTCGCCATGGAAGGAAAAGAGCCGGCCTCCTCTGATCCGGCGACTGAATGTGTCTCTCATGGCAGCCCAACGCCTGTGGAGGTGGAAGGAACGTCGGTGACGAGAAATGGAGAAGAAATGGGCGATGAACAGCCGGATCTGGAACTGAGGTCTCGCGCCGTCAACAATGGCGGAAATGGGTCTTCGTCTTCGTCTCCACGCGACTTCAACTTGGACGAGTTCCTCACTCTCGCACACAAGGTAATCGACCATGGCGACTCACAGGCCATGGATGCTCTGAACGAACTAAAACGACGATGGGAGGCTCGATTTGGGATTGAGAAGTCGCGG
>NW_011628103.1:53016-54383 GCF_000512975.1 Sesamum indicum | reverse complement strand
TGACATGGATGCTGAGGTGGAAATAGAGAGGGTGGCTGACATCAGCCCTAGTAGGGCTGATGTCATCTATGATGCAAGTGCTGAGGCTTGCTTGGAACACAATGCTGACATCAGCCCTAGTAGGGCTGATGTCATCTATGATGCAAGTGCTGAGGCTTGCTTGGAACACAATGCTGACATCAGCCCTAGTAGGGCTGATGTCATCTATGATGCAAGTGCTGAGGCTTGCTTGGAACACAATGCTGACATCAGCCCTAGTAGGGCTGACATCATCGCTGCTGCTAGGGCTGACATCATCACTGATGCCAGGGCTGACATCATCGCTGCTGCTAGGGCTGACATCATCGCTGCTCCTAGGGCTGATGACACAGGTGCATCTAGGGCTGATGTCAGCAATTACACTATCAAATCTAGGGCTGACATCATCGATGATACAAGGAAAGCTAGGGCTGACATCAGCGCGAACACATGCAAAAATAGGGCTGATGTCAGCAATTCTGTGGAAATAAATCAAGCTATGCATGATGCTTCTCTTCCAACGGGATTGTACGTTGGAAACATCCCGTTGCACGCATACCCGGATACAATTATCGACGACAAAATAGCGCATGCATTTAATCATTCGACCCGGAAAACCTTATCATTCATTGCCCCAACAATGCAGAACGGAGAGGTTGTCGTGCGACCTTCTTTAGATGCGGTACGTAATGGGTCTAAACGTTGGAAATCTACTGCAGTTGGCTATTTCTTGGGCAAACGGCCATATTATCATCACCTTAAGGAGTTTGCACATTCGGTCTGGCCAGCACTAAGGGAGGTGACAGCGACCACAAACGGATTCTTCTTTTTTCAGTTTAAAACAGTTTTTGATATGGAGGAGATAATTGAGGGAGGCCCGTGGTTGTTCCAAGGGCAGCCGATAGTTCTTCAAAAGTGGGAACCGGGGATGGCCATGAGAAAGTTGAAGCATACACAAGTGCCCGTCTGGATTAAACTACGACACCTTCCGATGGAATTTTGGACGACAGAAGGATTGAGCACTGTAGCGAGTGGTGTGGGGAAGCCCCTTTACCCCGACGCGATTACAAGAGCATGCACGAGACTGGACTTTGCTCGTGTATGTGTGATGATTGATGCCACACAAAAGTTGCATAAACATATTATTGTCATGGCACCTGATGAAGAAGGAGGGGAGACACCTTGCAAAGTTGACGTTGAGTATGAATGGCTCCCGCCAAAGTGCACAGCGTGCATGTCATTGGGACATTCGAACAAGCAACTCATCATCCCCGTCACCAACAATGGCCACGTCAGCCAGCTGTGGAACTCGCCGTTCACCCGTCGCCGGCAAAACAGTTTCCGGCGGA
>NW_011628103.1:38952-48252 GCF_000512975.1 Sesamum indicum | reverse complement strand
TTTCCGATTCCCCGCTGTTCATTCCCGACGGCAAAAGGCATCTCAATGCCGGTCGTAGCTTGCTAACGCGTGACGGCGCTCCTCTACTCTCAACGAACGAACGCAGCGACGGTATGCTTCGGAATCTCTCCTTCCATCTATCTTTCAGATCTCTAAGCGCTGCAATGGTTTTCTCGTCGCCTTTGTCAATGACCGCGTTCGCCAATCGCAAGAACTCTTCAAGATTAAAAGGCTCAAACCTTCATCCGCCATTAATGGAAGATGGAGCTTCACCAAACCCTAACGATGACGCCTGTATTTCGATTTCATCAATCGCTTGTTGTCCCAATGGCGCAGCAAACCCAAGCAAATTCGGCGCCGAAGCAGCCTCCTTTTCCATGTTCAATGGCGCATCAATTCCGAGCAATTGCGGCGCCGAAACGGCCGCCTTTTCCATCTCCAAGCCTCCTCTTTTTCCATTAATGTTGATGTCTCCCCAATCATCGGTTCCGATTCGTTCGCCTGAAACTCGCCGGTGAAAGGCGCGGTTTGAACTAAAAGCCGCGTGGTTTTTCCAGTTTTTCTACGGTAGCTATCCTCGCCATCGCCGGTCACCAATCGTCGGCCTCCCACTTTTTCGACATCCCCATCACTGGCCGAAGCGTCGCCGTCGGCCTCCTCGTCGCCGGCGGCCATGTGCATGGATAGTGTATTAGTGCGTGTTTGATATGGTGTGCTAGTGTGTGTTTTAGAGAGAAGATTTTTAGAGAGAGAATTTTTGTGGTCCATGTTTTACAAAAATCCACACATGCCTTACCTACTATCCATGGAGGGGAGGATCGTATTATTTGGAGGTTCGAGCGTGGACAACCGACAACCCAGGCGCTATACAGGCTATTTGATCCACCAGGACCGAAAGTAGACTGGTCATCGCAACTTTCGGGATCTCTCAAGATTCCACGACATCTATTCATCTTATGGCTTGCTATCCTTTGCAAGTTGGCTATGACGGACAAACCATGGCTAGCTCACCTTGGCCCTTGTATTCTATGCGACGAGGGAGCGACGGAGACACATGGACACTTATTCTTTCAGTGCAGATTTAGTCGACAGTGCCTCACAGCAATTTCGAGACAGATACTATTTCCTTGGCCCAATAGAGACTTGGCTACAGACATTGGATGGGCTTCACGGAGATGGAGGGGTAAACACATTATTAATATGTCTTATCATGCATTATTTTTTTTTTTGGGTAAATGTAAGTTTCATTAATAACATTGTAGTACAGTACAACATGGAAGTCATCAGTTGGTGTCTCCCTCGACAGGCCAAGGGATACGCCAAAGTCTAAATAAAGATCGTGTACTGACTGAACTAGGTAATGTAATGCTATGTATTCGCTGCTTGATATCCTCAATAATAACTACTGCCATGGTGCTGGGAGTCCTTTCAGTTTGCTCAAATCGTCTCAAATTTCTCTCCTTCCAAATGTGGTAAACACATGATGCTAATAGTGCTCGGTACGACATGTTAATAATGTGCTGACCTCTCCATCTCCGGGACGCCCATATAATATCCGTCATCCAGTCTCTATTGGGCCACGAGAATCGTATTATTTTCTGAATTTCTGTTATACACTGACGACTAAATCTGCATTGGAAAAATAAGTGGTCGTGTGTCACCGTCGCTCCGTCGTTGCATAAAATGCACGGGCCGAGGTGGACTAGCCATGGTTTATCATGCATTATTAGCAGCATGTGTTTACCATATTTCAAAAGAGAGAAATCTGAGACGATTCGAGCACACCGAGAGGACACCTAACACCATAGCATTACTGATAGTCGAGGATATCAAACAACGGATTCATAGCATTTCATTACCTAGATCAGTTAATACACGAGCGTTATATAGAGTATGGCGTATCCCTTGGCCTGTCGAGGGAGAAACCACATGATGATTATATTGTTGTACTGTACTATTACTTAATTAATGAAACTTACATTTACCCAAAAAAAAAAACCGTGCAAAACAGCTAAATTTTGAACGTTCTCAAAACTCGACGAAACTTGACCCAAACATTGGTCTAGACCCAAGAATTTGTGTGGTAAATATGCTAAGCGTAAGATCCCGCGACATTTGTTTATCCTTTGGCTAGCTATCCTGGAGAAGCTAGCAACGACAGATAAACCATGGCTTTCCCATCTTGGGTGCTGCGTGCTGTGCAATGAAGACATGGTGGAGTCACATAACCACCTGTTTTTCCACTGCAAATTCAGTAGAAGATGCCTCAGTAGTATTCGGCGCATTGTACGATTCCAGTGGCCTAATAGGGATTGGGTCAGAGATGTTGAATGGGGTGCAAGAAAATGGCGTGGGAAGCACATCATCAATATGTCCTACCGATGCCTGCTAGGATCTTGTGTTTACCATATTTGGAGGGAGAGAAACCTGAGACGGTTTGAACACGAGGAGAGACCACCGAGTGTAGTGGCCAACTTAATAGTAGAAGATGTTCGGCAACGTATACTCAGTATTAAGCTACCTAGCTCTATTAGCACATGTGCCTTGTATAGACTGTGGCGTATCCCTTGGCCTGTCGAGGGAAACGCCTAATGAGGGACATTGTTGTACTATACTTCTCTCTTTTTTTAATGAAAATTACACTTACCCCAAAAAAAAAAAAAATATGCTAAGCGTAATTATAACTACAAGTTTGTATAAATGGGAAACAAACTTTGCTTTAATAAAACCGTGAAAATAGCTAAATTTTGAACATTCTCAGAATTCCTGATTGCTGTGATAGAGTTATTTGGGTTCCCTTATACATTCGTGAACTGGATTGAGGCATGTGTCACAACACCCTCGTTTTCTGTAGGGCTGAATGGGAAACCTCACGGCTTCTTTAGGGGGGCTAGGGGGCTTCGGCAGGGTGATCCTCTTTCACCGTACCTGTTCGTGCTTGTGATGGAAGTCCTACACTTGGGTTTCCTACAGTTGATTAACCAGGATGAATTATTTTCCTTTCATTGGAAGTGTGATGAAGCCAGGATTTTTCAGCTGGGATTTGCTGATGATTTGTTGCTATTCTGTCGTGCTGATATGGACTCTATTGGAGTCTTTAAGAAAGGGTTGGATCGCTTTGCTGAATGGTCGGAGCTCAGGCTGAATGTGCAGAAAAGCCATCTTATTATCTCACGTTCAGCACAAGGATTACGAGAGGAGATGCTGGGAGCACTCCGGTTTCAAGAGGGAGTCTTACCGATGAGGTATTTGGGGCTACCTCTTTTATCTTCTCGATTAACAGTTGCCGATTGTAGTCCATTATTGTTGAAGATTGATAAACGCATTGCGGGTTGGGAGGGTATGGCTCTTTCTTATGCTGGTAGGGTGCAGATTATTAAATCTGTACTCTTGTCGCTGAGTTTATATTGGGCATCAGCGTTTATCCTGCCAAAGAAAGTTATAAACGAAATTGAGAAGAGACTGCGAACTTTCTTGTGGAAGGGGACAACAAACAGTGGTTATGCGAAGGTAGCATGGAAAGATCTATGTCGGCCGAAGGATGAGAGAGGACTAGGATTCAAGGATATTTCCATCTTGAATCGTGCATTAATGACGAAGAAAATTTGTGATATCATCAGATGCGATAGGACCTCAGTTTGGGTTGAATGGCTTTACCAGGGTCGGTTACGAGACACCTCCATTTGGACGATTAGGGAACATGGAGGATCATGGGGTTGGCGGAAAATTCTACGTCTACGCGTTTTCCTCCGCCCTATGGTGGACTATCAGATTGGAGACGGGAGGAAATTCTACCTTTGGCAGGACCCGTGGCATTATCTCGGCCCTCCTAGTGTCACATTTCCACAGGGACCGAGGCTACTCGGAATGGAGTTATCAACCAGACTGAGCACGGTGATTAATGGAGGAGAGTGGCAGTGGCCTCCTATCACAGATTTTGAGTGCCTGGAGATCACACACAATTTACCCACCATCCATGGAGGAGAGGACCGCATTATTCGGAGATTTGATCAGGGACAACCCACAGTTCAGGCTCTATACAGGCTTTTTGATCCCCCAGGAACGAAAAGTAGGCTGGTCTTCACTACTTTCGGGATCACTGAAGATTCCACGTCACTTGTTCATCCTTTGGCTTGCTATTCTAGGCAAGTTGGCTACGACGGACAAACCATGGTTAGCCCACCTTGGCCCATGTATTCTATGTAACGAGGGAGCGACAGAGACACATGGCCACTTATTCTTTCAGTGCAGATTTAGTCGACAGTGTCTTACAGCGACCCGAAGAATGGTACGATATTCTTGGCCCAATAGAGACTGGATAACGGATATTGAATGGGCTTCCCAGAGATGGAGAGGTAAGCACATTGTTAACATATCTTATCGAGCACTATTAGCATCATGTGTTTACCACATTTGGAGGGAGAGAAACTTGAGACGATTCGAGCACACCGAGAGGACACCTAGCACCATCGCTTTATTGATAGTTGAGGATATCAGGCAGCGGATCCTTAGTATCACTCTACCTAGATCAGTCAGTACACTAGCTTTATATAGACTGTGGCGTATCCCTTGGCCTGTCGAGGGAGAAACCAACGGATAACCACATTGTTGTACTGTACTATTATTTTACTTAATGAAACTTACATTTACCGAAAAAAAAAAATAATAACTACAAGTTTGTATAAAAGAAAAACAAACATGCTTTAACAAAACCGTGCAAAACAGCTAAAATTTTGAACATTCTCATAATTCGACGGAACTTGACCCAAACGTTGGTGTAGACCCAAGAATTTGTGTGGTAAAATTTGCTAAACGCAATAATAACTATAAGTTTGTATAAAAGAGAAACAAATTTTGCTTTAATAAACCGTGCAAAACAGCTAAATTTTGAACGTTCTCAGAATTCGACGAAACTTGACCCAAACGTTCGTCAAATTGAAACGAACTTGCTTTCATAAAACCGTGCAAAACAGGGTTGAGGGAGAAACCATCAACTGATCACATGTTGTTGTACTGTACTATTACTTTTATTAATGAAATTTACATTTACCTAAAAAAATAAAACCGTGCAAAACAACTAAATTTTGAACGATCTTAGAATTCGACGAAACTTGACCGAAACGTTGGTCAAAGGGAAACGAACTTGCTTTTTTTGGTAAAGGTAAGTTTCATTAAGTAAATAATAGTACAGTACAACAGTCAATTGGCTACCCCTCGACAGACTAAGGGATACACCATAGGCTATAAAGAGCACATGTACTAATGGACCTAGGTAGATTCACACTCAAAATCCTCTGTCTAATATCGTCAACTATAAAAGAAGCCAATATCTTTTTCGAATGCTCAATCTGTTGGAACCGTCTCGAGTTTCTTTCCCGCCATATATGGTAAACGAATGACCCAAGTAGCGCTCTATATGCAATATTGATGATATGTTTCCCTCTCTATTTCCTAGTTGCCCATTCCACATCCCTTGCCCATTCTCTATTGGGCCACGCGAATCGAATAATTTGTCGTAGTGCTGCAAGGCATCGTCTACTGAATTGACATCGAAAGAACAAGTGGGAATGTGTCTCGTCTGCGTCCCCATCACAAAGAATACACCCTCCAAGGTGAGCGAGCCAAGGTTTATCCGTCGTCAATTTTTCCTGAATAGCCATCCATAAGATAAAGGAGTGTCGTGGAATCTTCAACGAGCCCAAAAGTAGTGAAGTCCATCCTACTTTTGGTCCAGGTGGGCAAAGAAGCTGGTAGAGAGCTTGGACGGTGGGATGCCCATCGGGAAACCGCCAAATGATTCTATCCTCACCACCATGAATCAGGGGTAATGTGTAGATAATCTGAAGGCATTCCAAATCCGTGATGAGAGGCCAGTGCCATTGGCCGTCAACTATAACCATATGAAGCTTGGTAGATTCATCAAGCCCAAGTAATCTCGGTCCACGTGAAAATCTAGTAATCAGGGATCCAAGATGATGCCATGGATCCTTCCAAAGATAGAAGCTTCTCCCATCTCCAATTTGCAGCTCAACCATTGGTTGTATGAGGCTGCGTAGTCGAAGCATCTTTCTCCAAGTCCACGATCCTCCCTTCTCATCAACTGTCCAAATGGAATTATTTCGAAGTCGTCCACGCTGTAGCCACTCAACCCAGATAGACGTTCGGTCACATCTAATGACGTCACATAATTTCTTTGTCATTAGGGCTTGGTTGAGTATACCAATATCTTTAATACCCTGTCCCCCTTCCACCACCGTTTTGAAAACATCTTTCCACGCAAATTTGGCATATCCTGTGCCTGAAGTGCCTTTCCAGAGGAACAGTCGTAGGCGTTTCTCCACTTCCTTAATAACCGCCTTCGGTAATATGAATGCAGAAGCCCAATACAAGCTCAATGCTGACAGAACTGTTTTTATGATTTGTACCCGACCAGCATATGATAATGACATTCCCTCCCATCCAGCAATACGAGTGTCAATTTTAGATAAAAGTGGCTGGCAATCAGAGATAGAAAGCCTAGATGATATTAGAGGTAGGCCTAAGTACCTCATTGGGAGGTGCCCCTCCTGGAAGCCCAATATCGATAGTAGCCGTTCTTTCCTTTCTTGTGCAGACCGGAAACGAACTTGCTTTCATAAAACCGTGCAAAACAGGATTGAGGGAGAAACCATGAACTGATCACATGTTGTTGTACTGTACTATTACTTTTATTAATGAAATTTACATTTACCTAAAAAAATAAAACCGTGCAAAACAACTAAATTTTGAACGTTCTCATAATTCGACGAAACTTGACCCAAACGTTGGTCTAGACCCAAGAATTCGTGTGGTAAAATTTGCTAAGCATAATATAATTACAATTTTATATAAAAGGGAACGAACTTGCTTTAATGAAACCGTGCAAAACAGCTAAATTTTGAACGTTCTCAGAATTCGACGAAACTTGACCCAAACGTTGGTCTAGACCCAGGAATTTGTGTGGTAAATTTGCGAAGCGTAATAATAACTACAAATTTGTATAAAAATGTAACGAACTTGCTTTAATAAAACCGTGCAAAACAGCTATATTTTGAACTTTCTCAGAATTCGACGAGACTTGACCCAAACGTTTGTCTAGACCCAAGAATTTGTGTGGTAAATTTGCTAAGCATAATAATAACTACAAGTTTCTATAAAAGGAAAACAAACTTTGCTTTAATAAAACCGTGCAAAATAGAGAAATTTCTTGGGCACCTTCATCTTCACACACAAAAACCCTAGCTCACTATTTTCCGGCCGGCAGCCATGGAGACGGCGGCGATGAGACGGCCGGCGGAGATGATGACGTGGAGGATGGTGAACGGCATGAAGGGGCTGTTCCATGTGAGGAATTGACGGAAAACGGCGAAGAAACACGCGAGGAAGATGATGAGACACGAGCAAAAACGCCAGCGATTTCTGCCGGAGTCTCGTCGGCTGATGGATGTCTTTGGTCTATTCAAGATTCTGACTATGTTTCTGTGATGGAGGATGGAAGGATGAGGTCTGAAAAATCTGCAACAATGGAGGCGTGGAAACTAGGGTTTTTCGAAACCGAAAAGACGCATGTTGAAAAGGCGAAGGAGACAGATGGTTTTCCGACCATGGATGAGTTTTCTGGTGTCGTACGGGATGGAGGAGACGTGCCATTGAGGAAAGATCCAAGCTTGCCGTCGGTGGAAGGTTGCGTGGCATTAGGGTTTGGCGGCGGCGCTTTGAAGCGCGCTGTCAATGGAGGTTGTGACGATTCGTCTTCGCCGGCGAACTTCAACATTGACGAATTTATCATGCTGGCTAACAGAGTAATGGATGGAGATGCAAACTCCATGGCTGCGCTCAATGATCTCAAAACCCGATGGGAGAAGAAATTCGGCCAAGTTGTTTCACGGAAAATAAATCCGGTGCCGTTAACTGTTCAGAAACCATGGAGATGCGTCTGGCCGGCGAAGAAGGACTGTTTGGCTGGAAAAGAAACGGGTGAGAGGGTGAATCCGCCTGCGGTTACTACAGAAAACGAGAATAACAGTGCTGCTACGCTCTCGCCGGAATTTTCCTTCGTTTCCGGTGATCGGACGGTGACAGAGGAGCTGGGCAGACGGAAAAATGTTTTTCCGGCGACTTTGCTGGTTAACAGACATGGAGAAACGGGCGATGATGTGGCTGCGGTTTTGGATGACGTGGCGCCACGTGTGTATGAGGTAGATGCAGATGTGGCATATGAAGTCACTGCTGATGTCATTGATGATGTTCCTATTACGGCTGATGTCATTGATGATGTCATTGCTGAGGTCAATGCTGAGGTTACTGCTGATGTCATTGCTGATGTCACTGCTGAGGTCACTACTGATGAATTGAAACAAAACCCTAATTTTCAGAAAATGGGTATTAATCCTAAGGGATGGTTTGTGGGGACCTTTGCATACTAGTCCGGAGGATATATTTGATGATAAAATTGCTCAGGCATTCAATAACTCCACTCGCAACCTCTCATTTATTGCACCTACTTTACAAAATGGGGAAGTAATTGTGCGCCCGACACTGGATATTATTCGCAATGGGTCTAAACAATGGAGGACTACTACGGTGGGATACTTTCTTGGAAAAAGGCCATATTTCCATCACGTGAAGGAGTTTGCGATGTCAGTCTGGTCAGATTTAATTGAGGTTACTGCTACCACTAATGGGTTCTTCTTTTTTCAGTTCAAAACAGTTATAGCAATGGAAGATGTCATAGAAGGGGGACCGTGGTTGTTCCAGGGGCAGCGAATAGTATTACAAAAATGGGAACCAAGAATGGCACTGAGGAAACTGAAACATACATTAAAAAATTCTCTCACTAAAAATTCTCTCTCTACCCTCTCTTCTCTCTCACGCACTCGCACACACTCAAAAACACACACTAGCATGGATGGAGGTGGAGATGGCGGAGCTGCCTCGCCGGCCGGAGCAGGGGGGACGGCCGATGATGGGGAACCAACTGGGGGCGGTCTGACTTCCGGCGACCGCTTGGAAGCCGAAAAAATACAAATCCGACAAGAATGTGAAGAGTCGGGTTTCGAGAAATCGCCGGCAAACAGCGCCAATCTGGAAACGGAGGATGAACAGACATCAATGGGGGGAAGATCTACACTCCAGACTCTGAAAGGCGGGATCTTGGCTGGGAAATCGACGAATAACCAAGCGCCGCAGGATCTAGGGTTTTCTGCCATGGAAGACGAAACGTCGGGTTCATTGGAGACGATAGATACTGATACTTTTCTGGTAAATAGGAGTGGATTGGAC
>NW_011628103.1:36365-38489 GCF_000512975.1 Sesamum indicum | reverse complement strand
AGGTGATGACATGTGCGATGATGTAAGCGCTGACATGTGTGATGACGCAGCAGATGATGTGGAAGCTGATGCAGGCGCTGACCTATATGATGATGTAGGAGATGACACAGGCGCTGATGCAGTTGCTGATGTATTACATGACATTAGCAATACAATGGAAAAAATTAGTCCTCTCCCTACACAAGTGCGTTCCTTTCCTACGGGTTTGTTTGTGGGTAATATTCCGCTAAATGCAAATTTGAATGTGAACGTGGATGATAAAATTGCCGACGCTTTTAATAATTCATCTCGGAGGACTCTTTCATACATACCCCCTACAATACAAAATGGAGAAGTGGTTGTGAGACCTACAATGGAAACTATTCGCAATGGTTCAACTAAGTGGAAGACCACCGCGATCGGTTATTTACTTGGAAGACGACCATACTTTTATCACGTTAAAGACTTTGCCTTCTCAGTTTGGCCTGGATTACAGGAGGTTAAGGCCACATCAAACGGTTTTTTCTTTTTCCAGTTTAAGACAGTTGCATACATGGAAGAAGCAATTGAAGGCGGACCGTGGTTGTTCCAAGGACAACCAATTGTACTGCAGAAATGGGAACCAGGGATGGCGATGAGGAAATTAAAACATACACAGGTCCCAGTTTGGATAAAAATGAGACACTTACCGGTTGAATTATGGACTGAAGAGGGCCTCAGCACGGTGGCCAGCGGTATAGGCAAACCCCTATATCCGGATGCTATTACGAGGGCATGCACGAGACTGGACTTCGCTCGTGTATGCGTCATGTTGGATGTGAGCTCCAACTTACCTAAACATATTATCATTATGACTCCTGACGAGGAAGGAGGAGAGACACCGTGCAAAATTGACGTGGAATATGAATGGTTACCTGCCAAATGTACCAGTTGTATGACATTAGGCCACTCGGCTAAGGATTGTGTGCTCAATAAACCATCCAAACCAATTAAACCACCGCTAGCCGTTTACGTTCCAAAAAAGGGACCTGCAGAGTCGACTAAGGTGCATGATCAGGAGATAACACCACCACCTCGAGGGGTGGAAAAGCAGAGAGATGGTCGTGACTCTCCTCGTCGAGGGGGAATGAGGACAAATCGAGCAGAGAATGGTAAGGAGATTGTAGTATATAATACATTTGATGCTCTACACTTAATTGACGATGCAGATGATATAGCACGGGGTCCTAACCAAAGCAGCCCCATACTTGGTGATCCATGTTGAACACAGCTATATGGAATGTTCGTGGCCTGAATAAAAGAGACCATCAGCTAGCAGTGCAGGACATCGTTACTGAGTACAGGTTACAACTTTTTGGTCTTCTTGAAACCCGTGTTCGTATTAATAATGTAGCAGCTATTCAATCGTTCTTATTACCTAATTGGAAATGGTTTGTGGATTATGGAATGGTTGGTAATCGGATTTGGATTGCGTGGGATGATAATTTTATTGATGTTGATGTCGTTGAATGTGGTACACAATTCATCCACTGCCTTGTTTATATACGGTCAATACGTGAGTCAATCGCCATCACTATGATTTATGGAGCTACGGAGGTGGCAGATAGGAGGGAGCTATGGGGTTCCCTAGAGACTATTGCCATGCAGACTGGTGATATCCCTTGGCTTATTGGAGGGGACTTCAATGCGGTAAGAGACATTAGTGAAATATGTGGAACATCGGGAGATGTTCGAATGGCAATGGAAGAGTTTAATGACTGCATTCAGAATGCAGGTCTACTACCATTACCCATGCAGGGAGAATGGTACACGTGGCATAACTGCAGTGCAAGTCCACGGAATCTTTGGAAAAGGTTGGATCGAATGATGATTAATGATAGAGGGATGGCTCGATTCCCAACATCTTTTTACACTAGCCTCACTCCACGTACTTCAGATCACTCACCGCTGGTGCTATACGGGGATAGCCAACAACAATATGGAGGTATGTTTCGATTCGACAATTATCTCACCCTATCACCAGAGTTTATTCCCAGTGTGCAGCAGGTTTGGCAACATAACATTATTTGGGGCGCCTATGTATGCGGTAACGAGGAAACTCAAAGCACTTAAACAGGTGTTTAGAGAGCAGAGGAGGAATAAAGG
>NW_011628103.1:11636-34084 GCF_000512975.1 Sesamum indicum | reverse complement strand
GGGATCGGATCACTCAAGATTCCACGTCACTTATTCATCCTCTGGCTTGCTATCCTTGGAAAGTTGGCTACGACGGCCATGGCTAATGCAACGACGGAGCGACGGAGACACACGACCACTTATTTTTCCAATGCAGATTTAGTCGTCAGTGTATAACAGAAATTCAGAAAATAATACGATTCTCGTGGCCCAATAGAGACTGGATGACGGATATTATATGGGCGTCCCGGAGAAGGTCAGGTCAGCACATTATTAACATGTCGTACCGAGCACTATTAGCATCATGTGTTTACCACATTTGGAAGGAGAGAAATTTGAGTTGAGCAAACCACCATGGCAGTAGTTATTATTGAGGATATCAAGCAGCGAATACATAGCATTACATTACCTAGTTCAGTCAGTACACGATCTTTATTTAGACTTTGGCGTATCCCTTGGCCTGTCGAGGGAGAAAGGGGGACCGTGGTTGCATGTTGTACTGTACTACAATGTTATTAATGAAACTTACATTTACCCAAAAAAGAAACTGAAACATACACAGGTTCCTGTTTGGATCAAATTGCGCCACTTGCCGATGGAGTTGTGGACAGAAGAGGGGCTCAGCATAGTAGCTAGTGGAGTGGGTAAACCATTATACCCGGATGCGATTACAAGGGCATGCACGAGACTGGATTTCGCTCATGTATGTGTCATGCTGGATGCGACATCCAATTTACCGAAGCACATAATTATTATGACACCAAATGAAGATGGGGGAGAATCGCCATGCAAAATAGATGTTGAATACGAATGGCTACCCACGAGGTGTAATACCTGTATGACTTTGGGGCACACAACCAAGGAGTGTGCTCATAACAAAACCGCTAAATCGATCAAAACACCGGTTCCAGGATATGTCCCCAAAGTAAAGGCACCGAGAGCGCAGGTGGTATCCGAAAGTAATGAGGAGGCAATGCCTAACCGAGGAAAGGAGGTATCAGCAGTCCAAAGGAGGGAGAAACAAACAGTGATCCGAGATACTCCTTCGCTAGAAGTGGGACCGAGTAGGGAAGAGAGGGGTAAAGCACTTGTCATTTATAACTCTTTTGATGCTTTACAATTATTTGATGATGCAGAAGGGTCATCACGGGGTCCTAAGCCATGCAGCCCCACGGAAGGGGATCCATGTTGAATCTAGCCGTGTGGAATGTCCGTGGGCTGAACAAACGAGACCATCAGCTCGCATTAAAGGACCTCGTCTCTGAATACAGATTACATTTCTTGGGCATTCTTGAAACTCGAGTTCGTATTTCTAATGTCATGCATATTCAGTCGTTTCTGTTACCTCTATTGGAAATCGTATCTGGATTGCTTGGGATGATAATTTATTGGATGTTCATATTCTTGATCTGGGCGTACAATTTATTCACTGTCGTATTACTATTAAAGTACTACATGAATCTTGTCTTATTACTATTGCCTATGGTGACTCTGAGGTGATTGATAGACGGACTCTATGGCATACATTGGGGACATTGGCACCGCAATGCTCAAATGACCCATGGCTGGTGGGAGGTGACTTCAATGCTGTCCGTGATCTAAATGAGGTTTGCGGAATATCAGGAGATATAAGGATAGCTACGGAAGAATTTAATAATGGGATTCAGGAGGCCGGGTTGTTACCACTGCCCATGCAAGGAGAATGGTACACATGGCACAACTGCAGTACGACAACACGGAGTTTATGGAAGAGACTGGATCGAATTCTTATTAATGACCGATGGCTTGAGAGGTTTCCTACCTCATCAATATCATAGTCTTTTACCCCGGACATCTGACCACTCACCGCTTGTCCTTCATGGGGATTCACCGCAACATAATGGAGGTATGTTTCGGTTCGATAATTACCTTGCCAAATCACCGGATTTTATCCCTAGTGTTCAGAATATTTGGCAGGATGAGGTGATTGGTGTGCCTATGTATGCGGTGACACGTAAACTCAAAGCCCTAAAACAGGTCTTCAGACAGCAGAGGAGAAACAAGGGGGACCTGACTCGTAATGTCCAATTGGCAAAGGGTTTTCTCGATGAGGTGAAAACATTGGTGAGCTCGGACAGACAGAATGAGCTCTTTCTTTACTTGGAGCACTGTTGCCGGATGGTGTATGCAAAAGCAGCCAAGACTGAGCAAATTATGCTACAGTATAGAGCCAAGATGTAGTGGATGAAGGATGGTGATCAATGCTCTAGGGTTTTCTTTCGCAAGATTGCTCAGAGGAGGGCGATGAGGAGAATCTTGCAGATTAATGATGAGCATGGTACCACTCACACGGATCGAGGGGAAGTTGTGCATGAGTTTGTATCTTATTATTAGAACCTCCTTGGAGGTAACAGACGTCGAACATTAGTGGACATTAACTACCTCAAACCATGGGCGAGGCATATACTTTCTGATGAGGAGACTAGCCACCTACTGTCACCATTTTCACCAGAGGATAAGGCCCCAAGCCTTGATGGCTACTCGTCAGGATTCTATAAGGCTGCTTGGCCAGTAGTGGGAGTAGAGGTGACAAGGGCAGTACTGGATTTCTTCTCTACGGGGAGATTACTTAAGCAAGTTAACTCTACACTTTTGGCTCTGATTCCAAAGGTTCATACTCCTATGTCTGTAAGTGATTTTAGACCCATCTCATGCTGTAATGTTTTATATAAAATCATTGCTAAATTACTTGTCCAACGATTGAGCGTAATTTCAGACAAGTTAATTAGCCCTTGTCAGGCAGCATTCATGCCGGGACGAAGCATTGGTGACAACATTATGCTAGCCCAAGAACTGTTTATGGGATATAATCAGGCCCGACTCCCCCCAAGATGTGCATTGAAGGTGGATATCAGGAAGACCTATGACACAGTTGAGTGGGACTTCCTTGTGGCGACTTTACAGCTATTTGGGTTTCCACCAACCTTCACAAGGTGGATTGAGGAGTGTATCTCGACGACCTCTTTTTCGTTTGGTCTTAATGGAACTCCACATGGGTTCTTTGCTGGAGCTAGAGGTCTACGTCAGGGAGATCCTTTATCCCCCTTCCTGTTTGTGCTTGTTCTGGAAGTTCCGCATATTTGTTATATGCAATTAATTGAGCAGGATATGGAATTCAAATATCACTGGAAGTGTGAGCCAGCAAGGGTATTTCAATTGGGATTCGCGGATGATCTCCTGCTATTCTGTAGAGCTGATTTGGACTCTGTTAGAGTCCTTAAGGTGGGACTGGACCGATTTGCAGAATGGTCGGGCCTCCGGTTGAATATTCAAAAGAGTCACATTATTATATCTCGGTCTGCATAAGAAAGGAAAGATCAGTTGCTATCGATCTTGGGATTTCAGGAGGGACATCTCCCGATGAGGTACTTGGGCCTTCCTTTAATTTCATCTAGATTGACTATATCTGACTGTCAGCCACTTCTATCCAAAATTGATTCACGTATTGCGGGATGGGATGGTATGTCGTTATCATATGTTGGGCGGGTACAAATCATTAAATCTGTACTTTCAGCATTGAGCATTTATTGGGCTTCTGTATTCATACTACCGAAGGCGATCCAATTAAGGAAGTAGAGAAACGCCTTAGAAGGTTCCTATGGAAAGGCACCTCAATGACGGGTTATGCCAAAGTTGCGTGGAAGTTTGTATAAATGGGAAAAAACTTTGCTTTAATAAAACCGTGAAAAACAGCTAAATTTTGAACGTTCTCAGAATTCGACGAAACTTGACCCAAACGTTGATCTAGACCAAAGAATTTGTGACATAAATTTGCTAAGCGTAATAATAACGACAAGTTTATATATATGGGAAACAAACTTTGCTTTAATAAAACCGTGCAAAACAACTAAATTTTGAACGTTCTTAGAATTCGACGAAACTTGACCCAAAGTAGAGAAACGCCTTAGAAGGTTCCTATGGAAAGGCACCTCAATGACGGGTTATGCCAAAGTTGCGTGGAAGTTTGTATAAATGGGAAAAAACTTTGCTTTAATAAAACCGTGAAAAACAGCTAAATTTTGAACGTTCTCAGAATTCGACGAAACTTGACCCAAACGTTGATCTAGACCAAAGAATTTGTGACATAAATTTGCTAAGCGTAATAATAACGACAAGTTTATATATATGGGAAACAAACTTTGCTTTAATAAAACCGTGCAAAACAACTAAATTTTGAACGTTCTTAGAATTCGACGAAACTTGACCCAAACGTTGGTCTAGACACAAGAATTTGTGTGGTAAGTTTGAGAAGCGTTATAATAACTACAAGTTTATATAAAAGGGAAAAAAACTTTGCTTTAATAAAACCGTGCAAAAAAACTAAATTTTGAACGTTCTCAAAATTCGACGACACTTGACCCTAACATTGGTCTAGACCCATGAATTTGTGTGGTAAATTTGCTAAGTGTAATAATTACTACAAGTTTGTATAAAAGGGAAACAAACTTTGCTTTAATAAAACCGTGCAAAACAGCTAAATTTTAAACGTTCTCAGAATTCGACGAAACTTGACCCAAATAAATTTTAAACGTTCTCAGAATTCGACGAAACTTGACCCAAACGTTGGTCTAGACCCAAGAATTTGTGTGGTAAAATTTGCTAAGCGTAATAATAATTACAATTTTGTATAAATGGGAAACGAACTTACTTTAATGAAATCGTGTAAAATAGCTAAATTTTGAACGTACTCAGAATTCGACGAAATTTGACCCAAACGTTGTCTAGACCCAAGAATTTGTGTGGTAAATTTGCTAAGTGTAATAATAACTACAAATTTGTATAAAAATGAAACAAACTTGCTTTAATAAAATCGTGCAAAACAGCTATATTTTGAACGTTCTCAGAATTCGACGAAACTTGACCCAAACGTTTGTCTCGACCCAAGAATTTGTGTGGTTAATTTGCTAAGCGTAATAATAACTATAATATACGTATAATGCAAAATAAAATTTCACACAATGGACCACAAAAATTCTCTCACTAAAAATTCTCTCTCCTACACACACTAGCACACCTTCACTTTCGCACACAAAAAACCTAACCTACAATTTTCCGCCCGGCGACGGCGGAAAAACGACCGGCCAGACGGAGGATGATGGTGACTTGCCGGAGGACGGGGACGTGGATGACTGGGATGGTTTGGATGGCTGTGGTGAGGAGAATGAACCGCGTTTTTCCGGCGAGGAATTTGAAGAGACGGGTTTGGGGTTTTTTACCGGAAATAGACACTATTTCGCCGGATGTTGAGACGGAAATCGTTGGGGAGAAGAGCAGTGATGATTCCACAGCATTTGGGTGTGTTTTGGAGGTGGAAAAGATGACTGGTTCGTCGCTGCCATTACTAGGGTTTCACGCAGGAAAAAATTCAACGACAACCTGCATTTTTACGGCCGATGAAGGTAACCAAGGGTCTGTGGAGAAGGCAACATTGTCCACGAACGAGAAAGGAGAGAACTTGGCCTTTGAATCGACTCGTTCAAATGCGCCGCAAAAATTAGGGTTTGAAGAAGCTTCCATTAATGGCGGACGACAGGAAGAGCCTTTCAACCTTGAGGAATTTCTGAGATTAGCCAACACTATCATTGACAAAGGCGACGAACAAATAGTTGCAGCCCCTAGAGATCTGAAAATTCGATGGAGAATGCGATTTAGAAGCTCACCATCGCTGCATTCGCTGGTTGAGTTACATGGACAGGCGCGCCACCACATCGTCAGGCTTGGAGGTGTCGTTTGCCCTCGGGAAAGAGCAATACGACGTCGGAAAGACTAGGAAGCAGACTGGTTCAGACATACAGGTGCCGGCGAACTTGACTCCTCGTTTTTTCACCAGAAATGCGTCAGATTTGCTAACTCCGGCAAGAGGTGATAGGCGATCGGAGATGAAAGATCCGGTGACTGTTACACAAACGTCTGACGTGGAACATGGGTGTGACGTGGAGGATTACGTGGCTGATAGGGTGGCAGCTGACAAGGATGATGAAGTCATTGATGATAAAAAAAAGATGGAGTCTAAAAATGCTCTCTTTTCTCTCTCACATACTAGCACACCAAACAATTCACACACAAGCCCTTCTCTTGCATTAACTCCAATCCCGCCGGCTGGCGACGACGCCGGCGACGAGGAAACTGACACCGGAGATGGGGCGAACGTTGATGGGCAGAGCGTGGAAGACGCCATGGAGGTTATTGAAGTCAAATCGCATTTTTTCGCTGAGGAAGACGAAGCGATGGGGGGTTATTCAATGGCGGAAACCGGCGAGTTATTGCCTCTTTCACACTCACATGGGCTTGGGGAAGGTAAGGGCGGTTTTTTGGCTGGAAATAACGTTGATTTTCATGCTGGTTCGTCTTCCCCAAAACTAGGGTTTCGCGCCGCCGCAGAAGACGAAAAGTCGCTTGAGGAAGATGAAACGACGCCGGTAGTTTTGGCCATAGCTAACAATGATGATAGGATCCCTGATGCTAAGGGAGACTACCCATTGCCTAAAGACGCGATCTTGGCCACGTCTGATGAGAATACGATGCGCCAAAAAAAATTAGGTTTTTCTAATGACTCTTCGAGCTCCTTCAATGGCGGACGCGTAGAGAAAACCTTCCCCATGGCAGAGTTTCTTTGCCTAGCTAATGCCGTAGTTGATGATGGAGATGAGGACTCCAAGAAATCACTCATGGAACTGAAACGAAGGTGGGAGGAATGGACAGGAGTCGAAACGTCTCGCTGGCGAACCACGCTGCTGCGGCCTGAAGACGAACCACCTCTTGTCAAAGGATTGCGACAGGCTGTCCGGCGAGTTTTCCGGCCGGCAACAAGGAGATTAACGCATGAATCAGGCAGACTGATTATGGATGCAAAATCTGCATTTTTTTCGGCGGAAACTACTGTGAACGGAACGATGCCGGCTGTCGATCGGAAAACTGACCTGGGGGTGGTACTTCGACGGCCGATGATGGTTGCTGACGTGGAAGGAGTGGCTGTACGAGAAGCTGACGTGGAAAAATGTGTGGAGGTGGAATATGGGATGGATGATGAGGTGCCCGATGACATAAGCCCTAAACCTGGAGATGTCACCACTGATGTCACTGCTGACTCTACTGATGTCATCGATGATGTCACACTGGATATTTAGAAGAAAACTACAACTCCTTCGTTTGCAAATCGAGCTTCTACGGGGTTGTTCATTGGCATCATTCCATTGCATGCATGTGGGAACTCGGAAGTTGATGACAAAATTGCCCAAGTTTTTAATAACTCGTCCCGGAAAATGCTCTCATATATTGCCCCATAATGCAAAATGGGGAGGTTGTGGTTCGCCTATCTTTGGATACTATGCGTGATGGAGCTAAGCGTTGAAAAACTACTGCAGTTGGATACTTTCTAGGAAAGCGGCCCTATTTCCATCATTTGAAGGAATACGCTCAGTCGGTATGGCCCGCTCTGCGTGAGGGAATAGCGACAACTAATGGCTTTTTCTTCTTTCAATTTAAAACTGTCATTGATATGGAGGAGGTGATAGAAGGGGGTCCATGGCTGTTCCAAGGGCAGCCAATAGTACTACAGAAGTGGGAACCGGGCATGGCTATAAGGAAATTGAAGCATACACAAATACCTATCTGGATTAAACTTTGACACCTTTTTTTTCGGTAATGGTAAATTTCATAAATGAAAATATGGTACAGTACAACAATTAATTGGGTATTCCCTCGACAGGCCAAGGGTAAACTTTGACACCTTCCTATGGAATACTGGACAACAGAAGGGTTGAGTATTGTTTTTTTTTTGGTAAATGTAAGTATCATTAAGTAAAATGAAATAGTAGTACAGTACAACAGTGTGGTTATCAGTTGGTTTCTCCCTCGACAGGCCAAGGGATACGCCACAGTCTATATAAAGCTCTTGTACTGACTGATCTACGTAGAGAGATACTAAGGATCCGCTGCTTGATATCCTCAACTATCAATAAAGCCATGGTGCTAGGTGTCCTCTCGGTGTGCTCGAATCTTCTCAAGTTTCTCTCCCTCCAAATGTGGTAAACACATGATGCTAATAGTGCTCGATAAGATATGTTAACAATGTGTTTACCTCTCCATTTTTGGGAAGCCCATTCAATATCCATTTTCCAGTCTCTATTGGGCCAAGAATATCGTACCATTCTCCGGATAGCTGTGAGACACTGTCGACTAAATCTGCACTGAAAGAATAAGTGGCCATGTGTCTCTGTCGCACCCTCATTACATAGAATACATGGGCCAAGGTGCGCTAACCATGATTTGTCCGTTGTAGCCAATTTGCCTAGAATAGCAAGCCACAGGATGAACAAATGACGTGGAATCTTCAGTGATCCCGAAAGTAGTGAAGCCCAGCCTACTTTCGGTCCTGGGGGATCAAAAAGCCTATATAGAGCCTGGGTTGTAGGTTTACCCTGATCAAATCTCCAAATAATTCGGTCCTCCCCTCCATGAATTGTGGGTAAACCATGTGTGATCTCCAGACACTCAAAATCTGTGATAGGAGGCCACTGCCACTCTCCTTCACTAATAACCGTGCTCAATCTGGCTGATTCCTCTATTCTGAGTAGTCTCGGTCCCCGTGGGAATGTGACACTGAGTGGTCCGAGATAATGCCACGGGTCCTGCCAAAGGTAAAAAGTTCGCCCATCGCCAATCTGATAGTCCACCATAGGGCGGAGGAAAGCCCGTAGACGTAGAATTTTCCGCCAACCCCATGAGCCTCCATTCTCCCTAATCGTCCAAATGGAGGTGTCGCGTAGGGTTGAGTATTGTTGTAAGTGGAGTGGGTAAACCCCTCTACCCAGATGCGATAACGAGGGCATGCAGGATTTTGCTCGTGTATGCGTGATGCTAGACGTTACATAGACGCTGAGAAAACATATTACAATCATGACACCGCATGAGGATCGAGGGGAAACACCGTGTAAAATTGATGTCGAATACGAATGGCTCCCCCAAAATGTATGAGCTGCATGACGATCGGTCATATGACCAAAGATTGTGAACTGAACAAACCCCTCAAACCCACTAAACCTCCGATAGTTGTGTATATACCGAAAGTTAACGTTTCCCAACCACCACCGGCCACTGAAAAGAATAGGAAGGCTTCGAATATTGATAGTACAGGAGTTGGAGCTTTGAGAAAAGCCGAGGATGACAAGCATAAGGAACACAATGCCGACAAACACAACGATAGGGGTAAGGCAGTGGTTTTATATAACGCCTTGGATGCTTTACACTACCTTGATGACACAGATG
This sequence comes from Sesamum indicum, assembly GCF_000512975.1. Lineage (NCBI taxonomy): Eukaryota > Viridiplantae > Streptophyta > Magnoliopsida > Lamiales > Pedaliaceae > Sesamum > Sesamum indicum. The sequence goes on along the minus strand of NW_011628103.1, from coordinate 24,799 downwards.
AGCCACCTAGGGGTCCTAACACATGCAACCCCACTGGACGTGATCCATGTTGAATCTAGCCGTGTGGAATGTCTGTGGGCTGAACAAACGAGACCATCTGTCGGATTAAAGGACCTCGTCTCTGAGTACAGGTTACACTTCTTGGGCATTCTTGAAACTCGAGTTCGTATTACTAATGTCATGCATATTCAGTCGTTTCTATTACCTCAATGGAAATGGTTTGTTGACTATGCCTCTATTGAAAATCGTATCTGGATTGCTTGGGATGATAATTTATTGGATGTTCATATTCTTGATCTGGGCGAACAATTTATTCACTGTCGTATTACTATTAAAACACTCCATGAATCTTGTATTATTACTATTGCCTATGGTGCCTCTGAGGTGATTGATAGACAGACTCTATGGCATATATTGGGGACATTGGCACCGCAGTGCTCAAATGACCCATGGCTGGTGGGAGGGGACTTCAATGCTGTCTGTGATCTAAATGAGGTTTGCGGAATATCAGGAGATATAAGGATAGCTACGGAAGAATCTAATGCTGGGATTCAGGAGGCCGGATTGTAACCACTGCCCATGCAAGGAGAATGGTACAAATGGCACAACTACAGTACGACAACACAGAGTTTATGGAAGAGACTGGATCGAATTCTCATCAATGACCGATGGCTTGCGAGGTTTCTTACCTCATCATATCATAGTCGTTTACCCCGGACATCTGACCACTCGCCGCTTGTCCTTCATGGGGATTCACCACAACATAATGGAGGTATGTTTCGGTTCGATAATTACCTTACCAACTCGCCGGATTTTATCCCTAGTGTTCAGAATATTTGGCAGCATGAGGTGATTGGTGTGCTTATATATGCGGTGACACGTAAACTTAAGGCCCTAAAACAGGTCTTCAGATAGCAAAGGAGAAACAAGGGGGACTTGACTCGTAATGTCCAATTGGCAAACGGTTTCCTCGATGAGGCGCAAACATTGGTGAGCTCGGACAGACAAAATGAGCTCTTCCTTTACTTGGAACACTGTTGCCGGATGGTGTATGCAAAGGCGGCCAAGACTAAGCAAATTATGCTACAGCAGAGAGCCAAGATGCAGTGGATGAAGGACGGTGATCAATGCTCTAGGGTTTTCTTTCGCAAGATTTCTCATAGGAGCGCGGCGAGGAGAATCTTGCAGATTAATGATGAGAATGGTACCACTCACACGGATTCAGGGGAAGCTGTGCATGAGTTTGTATCTTATTATCAGAACCTCCTTGGAGGTAACAGACGTCAAACATTAGTGGACATTAACTACCTCAGACCCTGGGCGTTGGCGCACGGAATAGCGCCGCCGGTGCCGTACAAGAAATCTGAAACGGTTTTGGGGAAGAAGACAACATGTCTTGTTGCTACTCCGGTTATGCAGCAAACTCTGGCGACTTTGGATGCTGCCCAGATTCAGGACGGCGACTCTGATCGGCGACGAACAGCAGGGACGGCTGCTACAGCTTTTCCGGCGAAAAAACAGCAGCAAGATGAAGGAGGTGATGACATGTGCGATGATGTAAGCGCTGACATGTGTGATGACGCAGCAGATGATGTGGAAGCTGATGCAGGCGCTGACCTATATGATGATGTAGGAGATGACACAGGCGCTGATGCAGTTGCTGATGTATTACATGACATTAGCAATACAATGGAAAAAATTAGTCCTCTCCCTACACAAGTGCGTTCATTTCCTACGGGTTTGTTTGTGGGTAATATTCCGCTAAATGCAAATTTGAATTTTTCTTCTTTCAATTTAAAAATGTCATTGCCATGGAAGAGGTGATAGAAGGCGGACCATGGCTGTTCCAAGGGCAGCCAATAGTACTCCAGAAGTGGGAACCGGATATGGCTATGAGGAAACAAAAGCATACACAAATACCTGTATGGATTAAACTTCGGCACTTGCCTATGAAATACTGGACAACGGAAGGATTGAGTACAGTTGCAAGTGGAGTGGGCAAGCCCCTATATCCAGATGCGATAACGAGGGCATGCACGAGACTGGATTTCGCTCGTGTATGCGTGATACTAGATGTTACACAGAAGTTGATAAACCATGTCATAATCATGACACCGAATGAGGATGGAGGGGAAACACCGTGTAAGATAGATGTCGAATACGAATGGCTACCTCCGAAATGTATGAGTTGTATGATGATCGGACATATGATGAAAGATTGTGCAATGAATAAACCCCTTAAATCCACTAAACCACCGGTAACTGTGTATGTGCCAAAAGCTATCATTCCCCAAACGCAACTGGCCAATGAAAAGAAAGCTTCGAATAATGATAAAATGAGAGCTGGTGCTTCGAGAAACGAGGAGAAACAAAACGATAGGGGTACGACAGTGCCTTCTCGTGGAGGTGGATTGAAGGCAAGAGGAGAGGAGATTGTAGTATATAATACATTTGATGCTCTACACTTAATTGACGATGCAGATGATATAGCACGGGGTCCAAAGCAGCACCACCTCGAGGGGTGGAAAAGCAGAGAGATGGTCGTGAATCTCCTCGTCGAGGGGGAATGAGGACAAATCGAGCAGAGAATGGTAAGGAGATTGTAGTATATAATACATTTGCTGCTCTACACTTAATTGACGATGCAGATGATATAGCACGGGGTCCTAACCAAAGCAGCCCCATACTTGGTGATCCATGTTGAACACAGCTATATGGAATGTTCGTGGCCTGAATAAAAGAGACCATCAGCTAGCAGTGCAGGACATCGTTGCTGAGTTCAGGTTACAACTTCTTGGTCTTCTTGAAACCCGTGTTCGTATTAATAATGTAGCAGCTATTCAATCGTTCTTATTACCTAATTGGAAATGGTTTGTGGATTATGGAATGGTTGGTAATCGGATTTGGATTGCGTGGGATGATAATTTTATTGATGTTGATGTCGTTGAATGTGGTACACAATTCATCCACTGCCTTGTTTATATACGGTCAATACGTGAGTCAATTGCCATCACTATGATTTATGGAGCTACGGAGGTGGCAGATAGGAGGGAGCTATGGGGTTCCCTAGAGACTATTGCCATGCAGACTGGTGATATCCCTTGGCTTATTGGAGGGGATTTCAATGCGGTACGAGACATTAGTGAAATATGTGGAGCATCGGGAGATGTTCGAATGGCAATGGAAGAGTTTAATGACTGCATTCAGAATGCAGGTCTACTACCATTACCAATGCAGGGAGAATGGTACACGTGGCATAACTGCAGTGCAAGTCCATGGAATCTTTGGAAAAGGTTGGATCGAATGATGATTAATGATAGATGGATGGCTCGATTCCCAACATCTTTTTACACTAGCCTCACTCCACGTACTTCAGATCACTCACCGCTGGTGCTATACGGGGATAGCCAACAACAATATGGAGGTATGTTTCGATTCGACAATTATCTCACCCTATCACCAGAGTTTATTCCCAGTGTGCAGCAGGTTTGGCAACATAACATTATTTGGGGCGCCTATGTATGCGGTAACGAGGAAACTCAAAGCACTTAAACAGGTGTTTAGAGTGCAGAGGAGGAATAAAGGAGACTTATCACATAATGTCCAGCTGGCAAAAGGGTTTCTTGAGATGGCGCAATTACTTGTCAGTTCGAACAGACATGATGAATTATTATTACAGTTGGAACATTGTTGCCGATTCATACTGGCTAAAGCAGCCAAACTTGAACAAAGTATGCTCCAACAACGAGCAAAAATGCAGTGGATGAAGGGGGGTGACCAGTGCTCCCGGGTATTCTTTCGTAAGATCGCTCAACGGAGGTCGGCGCGAAGAATCTTACAAATTAATGATGATCATGGAGCCACTCACACAGAACCACAAGAGGTAGTCAATGAATTTGTCATGTACTATCAAAACTTGCTTGGTGGGGAACAGAGGAAAGACGTGATTGATCTACGATTCCTTCGACCGTGGGTCAGACACCTATTGAGTGAAGAGGATGTTAACTCTTTACTCTTGCCATTCACACCAGCGGATGTTAAGCAAGCAGTTTTTGACATTGCTGAGGATAAGGCACCGGGGCCGGACGGGTATTCATCGGGCTTTTTCAAAGCTGCATGGCCTATAGTGGGGCAGGAAGTGACTTCGGCAGTTCTGGATTTCTTTAATACGGGACGACTTCTGAAGCAGATAAATACTACACTTCTAGCGCTTATTCCTAAGGTACATACACCTATGACAGTTGGTGATTTTCGTCCTATATCTTGCTGTAATGTGTTATATAAAACTATTGCCAAACTCCTTGTTCAACGGCTGAGTGTGATATTAGACAAAATAATTAGTCCATGCCAAGCAGCATTTGTGCCCGGACGAAGCATTGGAGACAATATTATGTTGGCACAGGAGCTATTTACAGGATACAACCAGGCCCGTCTACCACCCCGGTGTGCTTTGAAAGTGGACATTCGAAAGGCATATGACACGGTGGAGTGGGATTTTATGATCGCGGTAATGGAGTTATTTGGGTTTCCCCCTAATTTCGTGAAGTGGATTGAGATGTGTGTCACTACAACTTCATTTTCTGTTGGGCTGAATGGGAAACCTCATGGTTTCTTTAAGGGGGCCAGAGGGCTTCGACAGGGAGATCCTCTTTCGCCATACTTGTTCGTGCTTGTAATGGAAGTACTACACTTGAGTTTCCTACAGTTGATTGATCAGGATGAACTATTTTCCTTCCACTGGAAATGTGATTCATCCAGAGTTTTTCAGTTGGGTTTTGCTGATGATTTGTTGTTATTCTGTCATGCTGATATGGACTCTATTGGAGTCTTTAAAACAGGATTGGATCGATTTGCTGTATGGTCGGGGCTCAGACTAAACGTGCAGAAAAGCCATCTTATTATCTCACGTTCAGCCCAAGGACTTCGCGATGAGATGCTGACAGCACTCGGGTTTCAGGAGGGTGTCCTCCCGATGAGGTACTTGGGACTACCTCTCTTATCCTCTCGCTTAACAATTGCTGATTGTCGCCCATTATTGATGAAAATTGATAAACGTATTGCTGGTTGGGAGGGTATTGCATTGTCATATGCTGGTAGAGTACAAATTATTAAATCTGTACTCATGGCGTTGAATTTATACTGGGCTTCAGCGTTCATACTGCCAAAGAAAGTTACCAATGAAATTGAGAAGAGGCTGAGAACTTTCTTGTGGAAAGGGACATCAACCAGTGGATATGCCAAGGTTGCCTGGAAAGACCTGTGCCGGCCGAAGGAGGAAGGAGGCCTAGGATTCAAGGACATCACTCTCTTGAATACTTTTGGTTCAAGTTTCATCGAATTGTGAGAACGTTCAAAATTTAGCTGTTTTGCACTGTTTTATTAAAGGAAGTTCGTTTCCCTTTTACACGGACTTGTAGTTATTATCACGCTTTGCAAATTTACCACACAAATGCATGGGTCAAGGCCTACGTTTGGTTCGAGTTTCGTGGAATTTTGAGAACATTCAAAATTTAGTTGTTTTGCATGGTTTTAGTAAAGCAAGTTCGTTTCCCTTATACACTAGCTTTTCTTTATTATTACGCTTTGCAAATTTATGGCACAAACGAATGGGTGTAGACCAGCGTTTGGGTCAAGTTTCATGGAATTCTATGAACGTTCAATATTTAGCTGTTTTGCACGGTTTATTAAAGCAAGTTCGTTTCCATTTTTACACTAACTTGTAATTATAATTACGCTTTTTGATCCGCCTGGACCGAAAGTAGACTGGTACTCGCTACTTTCGGGATCACTCAAGATTCCACGTCACTTATTCATCCTCTGGCTTGCTATCCTTGGAAAGTTGGCTACGACGGATAAACCATGGCTAGTCCACCTCGGCCCGTGCATTTTATGCAACGACGGAGCGACGGAGACACACGACCGCTTATTTTTCCAATGCAGATTTAGTCGTCAGTGTATAACAGAAATTCAGAAAATAATATGATTCTCGTGGCCCAATAGAGACTGGATGACGGATATTATATGGGCGTCCCGGAGATGGAGAGGTCAGCACATTATTAACATGTCGTACCGAGCACTATTAGCATCATGTGTTTACCACATTTGGAAGGAGAGAAATTTGAGACGATTTGAGCAAACTGAAAGGACTCCCAGCACCATGGCAGTAGTTATTATTGAGGATATCAAGCAGCGAATACATAGCATTACATTACCTAGTTCAGTCAGTACACGATCTTTATTTAGACTTTGGCGTATCCCTTGGCCTGTCGAGGGAGACACCAACTGATGACTTCCATGTTGTACTGTACTACAATGTTATTAATGAAACTTATATTTACCCAAAAAAAAAAAATTTCAATTGAGGAGGCTAGCCACCTACTGTCACCATTCTCACCGGAGAAAGTGAAGTTAGCCGTGTTCGACATTGAAGAGGATAAGGCTCCGGGCCGTGATGGCTACTCATCAGGATTCTATAAGGCTTCTTGGCCAGTAGTGGGAGCAGAGGTGACAAGGGCGGTACTGGATTTCTTCTCTACGGGGAGATTACTTAAGCAAGTCAACTCTACACTTGGCTCTGATTCCAAAGGTTCATACTCCTATGTCTGTAAGTGATTTTAGACCCATCTCATGCTGTAATGTTTTATATAAAATCATTGCTAAATTACTTATCCAACGGCTGAGCGTAATTTTGGACAAGTTAATTAGCCCTTGTCAGGCAGCATTCATCCCAGGACGAAGCATTGGTGACAATATTATGCTAGCCCAAGAACTGTTTACGGGATATAATCAGGCGCGACTCCCTCCAAGATGCGCATTGAAAGTGGATATTAGAAAGGCATATGACACATTTGAGTGGGACTTCCTGGTAGCGACTTTGCACCTTTTCGGTTTTCCACCAACATTCACCAGCTGGATTGAGGAGTGTATTGCGACGGCCTCATTTTCGATTGGTCTTAACGGAACTCCCCATGGGTTCTTTACTGGAGCGAGGGGACTTCGGCAGGGGGACCCTCTATCTCCCTACTTATTTGTGCTTGTTATGGAAGTGTTGCATTTGGGACTTTCACAATTAATTGAGCAGGATTTACGATTCACATTCCACTGGAAGTGTGAGCCAGCTAGGATATTCCAGTTGGGATTCGCAGATGATCTCATCCTCTTTTGTAAAGCTGACAAGGACTCGATTAGAACCCTAAAGGTGGGACTGGACAGGTTTGCAGAATGGTCGGGCCTACGGCTGAATATTCAAAAAAGTCACCTAATTATCTCCCCGGTCTGCACAAGAAAGGAAAGAACAGCTACTATCGATATTGGGCTTCCAGGAGGGGCACCTCCCAATGAGGTACTTGGGCCTACCTCTAATATCATCTAGGCTTTCTATCTTATGTGGCTCCATCGGTACAAAATGGAGAGGTGATAGTGCGACAAACATTGGATATATATGAAACGAATCCAAACGATGGAAGACTACCGCAGTCGGATATTTTCTAGGAAAAAGGCCGTATTTTCATCATCTAAAAGAGTTTGTAATGTCGGTATGGCCGGAATTGAAGGAGGTCACTGGTACAAACAACGGATTTTTTTTCCTCCAATTCAAATCAGTTGCTGCTTTGAAAGATGTCATTGAAGGAGGGCCGTGGCTATTCCAGGGGCAGTTGATTGTTCTTCAAAAATGGGAACCAGGGATGGTATTAAGGAAACTTCAGCATACACAGGTTCCTGTGTGGATCAAACTACGTCACCTTCCAGTCGAGTTCTGGACAGAGGAAGGCCTTAGTACGGTGGCCAGTGGAGTAGGTAAACCACTTTACCCGGATGCAATTACGAGAGCATGCACGAGACTGGACTTCGCTCGTGTATGCGTAATGTTGGATGTGACCTCAAACTTACCAAAGCACATTGTAATTATGAATCTGGATGAGGACGGAGGAGAATCACCTTGTAAAGTAGACGTTGAGTACGAATGGCTACCACAGAGGTGCAAAAGTTGTATGACATTGGGACACTCTGCTAAAGATTGTGTTCTCAACAAACCAAAACCAGCTAAACCACCGATCGCTGTATATGTACCCAAAGTGGGGACGCTGCAAGAATCAACAATGCCTGAACGGAGTCGGAATCATCCTAGGGAGGATGATGATACTACTTATATACCATCCCGGCCACCACATATGTCTGATCGGAACAAGAGCAGACCACCACCAGCTCCAGTGGTAGAAAAGCAGAGAGAGGAACGTGAGTACACTAGAGATACAACCGGCCCAAGTCGTGAGGAGAGGGGTAAGGCGCTTGTTAAATATAATACTTTTGATGCACTTCACCTACTGGATGATACAGATGAGTCGACTCGGGGTCCTAAGCATAGCAACCCCATACCTAGTGATCCATGTTGAATGCAGCAATATGGAATGTTCATGGCTGAACAAATGAGACCATCAGTTGGCAGTCAAAGACAACATTGCTGAGTTCAGGTTACAATTCCTCGATCTCCTTGAAACTCGTGTTCGTATTAATAATGTAGCTCAAATTCAATCTTTTCTATTACCCAACTGGAAATGGTATGTGGATTATAGATCTTCTGGTAATCGCGTGTGGATTGCATGGAATGATAGTTTTATTGATGTTGCTCTGATTTAATGTGGAACGCAATTTATACACTGTCTTGTTACTATCCGTGCAATTCATGAGTCAGTTGCTGATACTGTCGCTTATGGAGGTACTGAGGTGGCTGATAGGAGAGAATTATGGAGTGCCCTGGAAAATTTAGCTATACAGTGTGCTGATATCCCATGGTTGATTGGAGGGAATTTTAATGCAGTTTGCGACCTCAACGAAGTATGTGGCACATCAAGGGATATCCGAATAGCTATGGAAGACTTTAATGTAGCCATTCAGAATAAAGGATTACTACCACTACCCATGCAGGGAGAGTGGTACACATGGCACAACCACAGTGCGACACAACGGAACCTCTGGAAAAGATTGGACCGCATGTCGGTAAATGATAGATGGATGGCACGGTTCCCTAACACATTCTACTCGGTCCTTACACCACGCATTTCCGACCACTCACGATGGTACTATATGGGGACTGACAGCAGCAATATGGAGGTATGTTCCGATTCGTAACTACCTCGCTCGTTCACCTGAGTTTATTCCTAGTGTGCAGAATATATGGCAACATAACATTATTGGTACGCCTATGTATGCTGTGATACGCAAACTCAAAGCATTGAAACCAATCTTCCGAGAGCAAAGGAGGAATAAGGGGAATCTATCGCACAATGTCCAAATGGCGAAAGGGTTTCTTGAAGCAGCACGACTACTTGTTAACTCAAGATGGCGAGATGAGCTATACATACAACTAGAACACTGTTGTTGACTCGTACTGGCCAAAGCAACAAAATTGGAGCAGATTATGCTAAAACAACGAGCGAAGATGCTGAAGGGAGGTGATCAGTGCTCCCGAGTGTTCTTTCGGAAGATTGCCCAACGAAGATCATCAAGGAGGATCTTCCAGATCAACGAGCAGATTATGCTAAAACAACGAGCGAAGATGCTGAAGGGAGGTGATCAGTGCTCCCGAGTGTTCTTTCGGAAGATTGCCCAACGAAGATCATCAAGGAGGATCTTCCAGATCAACGATGACCAGGGATCCACTCACACTAATCCAGAAGAAGTTATTAATGAGTTTGTCACATATTACAAAAACCTGCTAGGGGGAGACAGACGACGAACAGGTATTGACATTCGGTTTCTCAGACCGTGGGCTAGGCACATTTTGAGTAATGAGGAATCTACCGCTTTACTGTTACCATTCACACCAGCAGATGTCAAACAGGCGGTTTTTGACATTACTGAGGACAAGGCCTCAGGCCCGGACGGATACTCATCGGGCTTCTTCAAAGTAGCATGGCCTATAGTTGGACATGAGGTGACTTCGGCAATACTGGACTTCTTTAGTCCAGGCCTACTTCTGAAACAGATAAATACTACACTTTTGGTGCTCATACCAAAAGTACATTCCCCTATGACAGTTAGTGATTTTCGGCCCATAGCATGCTGTAATGTGCTTTATAAAATCATTGCAAAGCTCATTGTCCAAAGGTTGAGTGTGATAATGGACAAACTGATCAGCCCATGCCAAGCGACATTTCTGCCGGGACGCAGCATTGGAGATAACATCATGCTAGCACAGGAACTCTTTATGGGAGACAACCAGACTCGTCTACCTCCTAGATGTGCTCTGAAAGTGGACATCCGGAAGGTATATGACACTGTGGATTGAGATTTCTTGATAGCAGTTGTGAAGATGTTTGGGTTCCCTATTATCTCACGCTCAACGCAAGCATTGCGTGAGGAGATGTTGGCGCTACTCGGATTTCAGGAAGGGGTTCTTCCAATGAGGTATTTGGGGTTACCACTTATATCGTCTCGACTAACTATTGCAGATTCCCGTCCACTATTACTGAAGATTGACAAACGGATCGCTGGATGGGAAGGTACCACTATATCTTATGCTGGTAGAGTACAAATTATTAAATCTGTACTTATAGCACTGAGTCTTTATTGGGCATCGGCATTTATATTACCGAAAAAAGTTATTAATGAAATTAAGAAAAGGTTGCGAGCTTTCTTATGGAAGGGAACGACGAATAGTGGCTATGCCAAGGTTTTTTTTTCGGGGTAAATGTAATTTTCATTAATTTAAAATAATAGTACAACAATCATGTGGTTTCTCCCCCGACAGGCCAAGGGATTCGCCACAGTCTATATAGCGCATATGTACTAATTGACCATGGAAGATTAATACTAATTATCCTCTGTCTAATGTCATCTAAGATACACAAAGCTAATACATGTGCTGGCCGATGGGTCTGCTCAAATCGTCTTAGATTTCTCTCTCGCCAAATATGGTATATGCATGCACCAAGTAATGCTCGATATGCTACATTAACAATATGTTTTCCCCTCCACTTCCTCGATGCCCATTCCACGTCTCTTGCCCATTCGCGATTGGGCCAAGCAAATCGGATCTGTTGACGAACAGCTGTAAGGCATCTTCTACTGAATCGACATTGGAAGAACAAGTGAGTGTGTGTGCTATGCCAAGGTTGCATGGAAAGATATATGCCGGCCAAAGGAGGAGGGAGGACTTGGGTTCAAGGATATCAGTACCTTGAACCGTGCATTGATGACAAAAAAACTATGTGATATCATTAGATGAGACAGGACATCGATCTAGGTTGAATGGCTGTACCAGGGACGCCTACAACACACCTCTATATGGACGATTACAGACCATGGCGGCTCATGGGGATGGAGGTAAATCCTCCGATTACGGATGTTTCTCTTTGTGACTCTTTTCCACGAGGACTACTTGGACTAGATGAGTCATCCAGACTCAGCACGGTGATTCATGAAGGAGTATGGTAGTGGCCCCTTATCACGTATCTTGAGTGTTTGGAGATCCCACATGTACTACCCACTATTTTTGAAGGGGAAGACCGTATAATTTGGAGATTTTTTTTTTCTTTTTTTCGGTAATGGTAAATTTCATTAATGAAAAATATGGTACAGTACAACAATTAATTGGGTAGTCCCTCGACAGGCCAAGGGATACGCCATAGTCTATAAAGAGCACATGCACTAATCGAACTGGAAAGATTAAGGCTCAAAATCCTCTGCCTAACATCGTCAATAATAAGAGAAGCCAATACATTAGGCGGGTGTTCAATTTGCTGGAACCGTCTGGAGTTTCTTTCTCGCCACAAATGGTAAACGAATGACCCAAGTAACGCTCGGTATGCTGCATTGATGATATGCTTCCCTCTCCATTTTTTCACTGGCCATTTCACATCCATTTCCCATGTGCGATTGGGCCAAGCGAATCGAATGATTTCCCGTATGGCTATAAGGCATCTTCTGCTAAATCGGCATCGGAAGAATAAGCGATTATGTGTCTCGGTTGTTTCTTCATCACATAGAATACACCCTCCAATGTTTGTCTGTCGTTGGTAGTTTTTCCTGAATAGCCATCCATAGGATAAAACAATATCGTGGGATCTTTAGCGAACCCAAAAGTAGTGAAGTCCAACCTACTTTCGGTCCGGGCGGGCAGATAAGTCTGTACAGGGCTTGGGCTGTGGGTTGGCCATCCGGGAAACGCCAAATGATTCTATCATCTCCACCATGGATCTGGGGTAGTGTATAAATAATCTGAACGCATTCCAAATCCGTGATGAGGGGCCAGTGCCATTGGCCCTCATCAATAACCGTATTGAGCTTGATAGATTCATCAAGCCCAAGTAAACTCGGTCCTCGTGGAAATTGAGAAATCAGGGGGCCAAGGTGATGCCATGGGTCCTTCCAAAGATAGAAGGTCCTCCCATCTCCAAAACGACACTCCACCATTGGTTGGATAAGTCTGCGTAGACGAAGCAGCTTTCTCCAACCCCACGATCCACCCTTCTCGTCAACAGTCCAAATGGAATTATTTTGTAGTCGTCTGAGCTGTAGCCACTCAACCCAGATAGACGTTTGGTCACATCTAATGACATCACACAACTTCTTAGTCATCAGTGCTCGGTTAAGAGCATCAATATCTTTTATTCCTTGGCCTTCTTCCCCAACTGGTTTGCATACATCCTTCCACGCAACTTTGGCATAACCCGTCATTGAGGTGCCTTTCCATAGGAACCTTCTAAGGCGTTTCTCTACTTCCTTAATGATCGCCTTCGGTAGTATGAATGCAGAAGCCCAATAAATGCTCAATGCTGAAAGTACAGATTTAATGATTTGTACCCGCCCAGCATATGATAACGACATACCCTCCCATACCCTCCCATCCCAGCATATGATAACGACATACCCTCCCATCCCGCAATACGTGCATCAATTTTGGACAGAAGTGGCTGATAGTCTGATATAGTCAATCTAGATGAGATTAAAGGAAGGCCTAAGTACCTCATCGGGAGATGTCCCTCCTGAAATCCCAAGAGCGATAGCAACTGACCTTTCCTGTCGTGTGCAGACCGGGATATAATAATGTGGCTCTTTTGAATATTCAACCGAAGGCCCGACCATTCAGCAAATCGGTCCAGTCCCATCTTAAGGACTCTAACAGAGTCCAAATCAGCTCTACAGAATAGCAGGAGATCATC
>NW_011628103.1:1010-9221 GCF_000512975.1 Sesamum indicum | reverse complement strand
CAGCGATGATGTCAGCCCTAGCAGCAGCGATGATGTCAGCCCTAACATCAGCGATGATGTCAGCCCTAGCAGCAGCGATGATGTCAGCCCTAACATCAGTGATGATGTCAGCCCTAGCAGCAGCGATGATGTCAGCCCTAACATCAGTGATGATGTCAGCCCTAGCAGCAGCGATGATGTCAGCCCTACTAGGGCTGATGTCAGCCACCCTCTCTATTTCCACCTCAGCATCCATGTCAACAACCTCCGCCGCCACATCACCTCCAGTCGTGTCCACATAGCCGTCCACGTCGTCTTTCCGGCACACGTCACGCGTCGGCGGCGAAGGCTCCGTCCCCTCACCCAGCTGCCGGAAAAGCGCGCCAGGGATTCTAGCAGCTGCGGACTCGTTCCCAGCAGCTTTCCGACCACCAAGAATGGCCGGACGACGAGAGAAGTGTCCGTTTCCGACAGTCGCCGTCGAAGGAGCACGAACAGTCACCGTCGCAGGTAGCTGAAGCGTCGCCGGTGCCTTGCCACCATTTTTTACCGTTGTGAGCTCTGGATCTGGTGGGATAAGGCATCGCACAGCCTTGCGAAGGCCACCGGTCGCTGGTCGGTCGCGGCTGCGCTCCATCATCTTCGTTTGCCGCGGCTCGTCGTCGTCTCCAAAAATCGTTTGCCATCGGGGTTTAAGTTCGTTCAGGGCAGCCATGGCTGCCTCATCTCCATGGTCAATGACGCGGTTGGCAAGATTCAGAAATTCGTTCAGATTGAACGAAGAAGACGACGATCCGCCATGGCCGCCTTTCAAGCTCGCGTCGCCTCCAACGGTCGGATCTGAAATCGCCGTTTCAGCTCCCCAACTCCCTCCTTTCACCGTCGAACGCTCATCTAAGCCCAAAGGGACACAAAGTCTACCCTCAGTCGGCGGAAAAACGGCCGTTTCAGCCGGCGGTAAAGGTCCCGACTTCTCGTCTTCTACACGCGCAGCTGGGTTTTCCCTTCGTCCTTTGGTGTTCTTCTTTCGCCGGCCGGGCACTGTTCCGTCTCCGTCGCACTCCGTCGGAGCCTCGCCGGCAGTCTCCCCGTCGCCGGCCGGAAGTGAGGATGATGAAGATTGAGATTTTGGGCGGTTCATTTTCTCTACCTCCTTAATGATCGCCTTCGGTAGTATGAATGCAGAAGCCCAATAAATGCTCAATGCTGAAAGTACAGATTTAATGATTTGTACCCGCCCAGCATATGATAACGACATACCCTCCCATCCCGCAATACGTGCATCAATTTTGGACAGAAGTGGCTGACAGTTAGATATAGTCAATCTAGATGAGATTAAAGGAAGGCCTAAGTACCTCATCGGGAGTTGTCCCTCCTGAAATCCCAAGATCGATAGCAACTGATCTTTCCTTTCTTGTGCAGACCGGGATATTATAATGTGACTCTTTTGAGTATTCAACCGGAGGCCCGACCATTCTGCAAATCGGTCCAGTCCCACCTTAAGGACTCTAACAGAGTCCAAATCAACTCTACAGAATAGCAGGAGATCATCCGCGAATACCAATTGGAATACTCTTGCTAGCTCACACTTCCAATGATATGTGAATTGCATATCCTGCTCAATTAATTGCAGATAACCAATATGCAGAACTTTTTTTTTTTTTTGGTAAATGTAAGTATCATTAAGTAAAATGAAATAGTAGTACAGTACAACACTGTGGTTATCAGTCGGTTTCTCCCTCGACAGGCCAAGGGATACGCCACAGTCTATATAAAGCTCTTGTACTGACTGATCTAGGTAGAGAGATACTAAGGATCCGCTGCTTGATATCCTCAACTATCAATAAAGCCATGGTGCTAGGTGTCCTCTCGGTGTGCTCGAATCTTCTCAAGTTTCTCTCCCTCCAAATGTGGTAAACACATGATGCTAGTAGTGCTCGATAAGATATGTTGACAATGTGTTTACCTCTCCATTTTTGGGAAGCCCATTCAATATCCGTTTTCCAGTCTCTATTGGGCCAAGAATATCGTACCATTCTCCGGATAGCTGTGAGACACTGCCGACTAAATCTGCACTGAAAGAATAAGTGGCCATGTGTCTCTGTCGCACCCTCATTACATAGAATACATGGGCCAAGGTGCGCTAACCATGATTTGTCCGTTGTAGCCAATTTGCCTAGAATAGCAAGCCACAGGATGAACAAATGACGTGGAATCTTCAGTGATCCCGAAAGTAGTGAAGCCCAGCCTACTTTCGGTCCTGGGGGTCTCCTCCATTAATCATCGTGCTCAGTCTGGTTGATAACTCCATTCCGAGTAGCCTCGGTCCCCGTCGGTCCCCCGTGGAAATGTGACACTAGGAGGCCCGAGATAATGCCACGGGTCCTGCCAAAGGTAAAATGTTCGCCCATCGCCGATCTGATAGTCCACCATAGGGCGGAGGAAAACCCGTAGACGTAGAATTTTCCGCCAACCCCATGATCCTCCATGTTCCCTAATCGTCCAAATGGAGGTGTCTCGTAACCGACCCTGGTAAAGCCATTCAACCCAAACTGAGGTCCTATCGCATTTGATGATATCACAGAGTTTCTTCGTCATTAATGCACGATTCAAGATGGAAATATCCTTGAATCCTAGTCCTCCCTCATCCTTCGGCCGACATAAATCTTTCCATGCTACCTTCGCATAACCACTGTTTGTTGTCCCCTTCCACAAGAAAGTTCGCAGTCTCTTCTCAATTTCGTTTATAACTTTCTTTGGCAGGATGAACGCTGATGCCCAATATAAACTCAGCGACAAGAGTACAGATTTAATAATCTGCACCCTACCAGCATAAGAAAGAGCCATACCCTCCCAACCCGCAATGCGTTTATCAATTTTCAGCAAAAGAGGGTTACAATCAGCAACTGTTAATCGAGAAGATAAAAGAGGTAGCCCCAAATACCTCATCGGTAGGACTCCCTCTTGAAACCCGAGTACTTCCAGCATCTCTTCTCGTAATCCTTGTGCTGAACGTGAGATAATAAGATGGCTTTTCTGCACATTCAGCCTGAGCCCCGACCATTCAGCAAAGCGATCCAATCCTGTCTTAAATACTCCAATAGAGTTCAAATCAGCACGGCAGAATAGTAACAAATCATCAGCAAAACCCAGCTGAAAAATCCTGGCTGCATCACACTTCCAATGAAAAGAAAATAATTCATCCTGGTCAATATGCAGAACTTCCATAACAAGCACAAATAGGAATGGGGATAAAGGATCTCCCTGACGTAGACCTCTCGCTCTAGCAAAGAACCCATGTGGATTTCCATTAAGACCAACCGAAAAAGAGGTCGTCGAGATGGACTCCTCAATCCACCTTGTGAAGGTTGGTGGAAACCCAAATAGCTGCAAAGTCGCCACAAGGAAGTCCCATGCACGGCAGAATAGTAACAAATCATCAGCAAAACCCAGCTGAAAAATCCTGGCTGCATCACACTTCCAATGAAAAGAAAATAATTCATCCTGGTCAATATGCAGAACTTCCATAACAAGCACAAATAGGAATGGGGATAAAGGATCTCCCTGACGTAGACCTCTCGCTCTAGCAAAGAACCCATGTGGATTTCCATTAAGACCAACCGAAAAAGAGGTCGTCGAGATGGACTCCTCAATCCACCTTGTGAAGGTTGGTGGAAACCCAAATAGCTGCAAAGTCGCCACAAGGAAGTCCCATTCAACCGTGTCATAGGCCTTCCTAATGTCCACTTTAAGTGCGCATCTAGGGGGGAGTCGCGTCTGATTATATCCCTGAACAGTTCCTGAGCCAAAATGTTGTCTCCAATGCTTCGTCCCGGGATAAATGCTGCCTGACTAGGATTGATTAACTTGTCCAGCACCACACTCAATTGTTGGACAAGTAATTTAGCAATGATCTTATGTAAAACATTGCAGCGTGATAAATGGTCTAAAATCACCAACAGTCATAGGATTATGTACCTTTGGAATTAATGCCAATAATGTAGAGTTAACTTACTTAAGAAGTTTCCCCGTGGTGAAGAAATTCAGTACCGCCCTTGTAACCTCAGTCCCCACCACTGGCCAAGCTACTTTAAAGAATCCAGATGAGTATCCGTCAGGGCCCGGAGCCTTGTCCTCAGCAATGTCGAACACGGCATTCTTCACATCATCCGGTGTAAAAGGTAAGCACAATTGGCTCGCCTCCTCATTGGTAATAATATGCCTCGCCCAAGGTCTAAGATAGTTAATGTCCACCAATATTTGACGTCTGTTACCTCCTAAGAGGTTTTGATAATAGGATACAAACTCATGTATAACCTCCTCCTAAGAGGTTTTGATAATAGGATACAAACTCATGTATAACCTCCTCCGGTTCTGTGTGAGTGGTTCCACTCTCATCATTAATCTGCAAGATCCTCCTCCCCGCCCTTCTTTGAGCGATCTTGCGAAAGAAAATCCTGGAGCATTGGTCACCCCCCTTCATCCACTGCATCTTAGCTCTTTGCTGTAGCATAATTTGCTCAATCTTGACAGCTTTTGCATACACAAAACGACAGCAGTGTTCAAGGTAGAGGAATAGTTTTGCGCCTCCTCGAGAAATCCCTTCGCCAATTGGACATTATGGGACAAATCCCCTTTATTCCTCCTCTGTTGTCTGAAGACCGGTTTCAGGGCCTTAAGTTTACGTGTCACCGCATACATAGGCACGCCAATCACCTCATGTTGCCAAATATTCTGGACACTGAGATAAAATTAGGCGAAAGGGTTAGGTAATTATCGAACCGAAACATACCTCCATTATTATGATACTGTGAGTCCCCAAATAAGACCAACGACGAGTGGTCCGAAGTACGGGGTGTAAGGCTATGATATGATGAGGTAGGAAACCGTGCGAGCCAGCGATCATTGATGAGGTAGGAAACCGTGCGAGCCAGCGATCATTGATGAGTATCCTATCCAATCGTTTCCATAGGCTCCTCATACTCATGCTGCAATTGTGCCAAGTATACCATTCACCTTGCATAGGCATTGGCAACAATCCAGCTTCCTGAATACGTATACCATTCACCTTGCATAGGCATTGGCAACAATCCAGCTTCCTGAATACAATTGTTGAAATCTTCCATGGCAATCCTTATATCTCCCGAGATGCCACACACCTCATTAATATCGCAGACTGCATTGAAATCCCCTCCCACTAGCCATGGAACGTCCGTACACTGTGGGGCAAGGGTTTGTAAAGAATTCCATAGGGCCCGTCGACCAATCACTTCAGAAGCACCATAAACAACAGTAATGATAACAATTTCATACATTATTACTGGAAAAAACCATGCAAAATAGCGCTTAGCAAAAATTCTCTCTCTAAAAAAATGGACTCTCAATATTCTCTCTCACACACTACTACACCACATAACACACACACACTTGCCCTAACCACTAAAACTGCCGCCGGCGACAATGAGGAGGCTCCGGCGGTGAAGGAGAGGTCGACGGCGATGGAGGACGACGACAGAAAGACTGTTTAGGTCAAGATTCCGGCGATCCGCGAGTTCTTAATGCGGAATCTGAAAAATCGCGATTGGTAGGTGAATCGCCATTTTTGGTCAGATTTCCGGCGATAATGGAGGATCAGACGAATGGGGACGATGACCTATGGATTTCAGAGATCGGGAATGGAAGTCTGCCGGAAAGTGAACGTGTTTTGAGGGCTGAAACAACAAAAAATTTGCAGACGCCATACTTAGGGCTTATGGGAGAAAAAAGGACGCGCAGTAAAAAAGCAACGGCAACGAGCACTAATCCAGCTGAAGACGGTACACCAGAATCCATGGAGGAAGAGGCTACATCAATGAATGAGAAAGGCGAGAGCTTGGGCCCTAAATCGTCTTCTTTACAACCGCCGCCAAAATTAGGGTTTGAAGGAGCTTCATCCTCCATCAATGGCGGACGACGGTTTGAACCCTTCAAACTTGACGAGTTCTTAAGATTGGCTAACACTGTTATTGACAAAAGCGACGAGCAAACTGTTACAGCGCTTAAGGATCTGAAACGTAGATGGACGGAGAGATTTCAAAGCATGCCGTCGCTGCGTTCGCTGGTTGAGAAGAGAGGCCCGCCGCCGCGCGTGGGGGGTTTGCGTCTGGCTTTGAGATGCCTTTTGCCGTCGGAAAAGAGCAATGGGGCGTCGGAAACTGCTGAAAACGACGGGAGTAGATCTACAGATGCTAATTCCGACGGAAACATGCCTGTTGTGCTTACGCCGGCGACTGATACGGCGGTGACGACGGGTGACCGGCGATTAACCGTTCCGGCGATAGTTGGTATTCAACAGACGGCTGATGTGGTGATTTTGAGTGACGTGGAATGTGAGTTGGCGGATACAATGGCAATTGAAGAGGATGGTGATGTCACTGGTGATGTTGGCATACACCTTGATGACATCATTGCTGACATCACTGCAGATGACATCACTGGTGACTTCACTGTAGATGACATCACTGTTGATGCAGGCAAGACAGCATCACCTGTCACGGATGATGTCATCCTGCACAAGAAGACAAAAAAACAGATTTCTAATTTTCCTCGCGTTCCAACGGGATTGTTTGTTGGAAATATTCCGTTAAATGCATGTTCGGACACGATAATCGATGACAAAATAGCTCATGCATTCCACAACTCAACTCGCAAGACCCTATCCTATGTGGCTCCAACGGTGCAAAAAGGAGAGATAATTGTGAGACCAACATTGGATATTATACGCAATGGGTCTAAAAGATGGAGGGCTACCGCGGTGGGATATTTCCTTGGAAAAAGACCGTACTTTTACCATCTGAAGGAATTTGCATTATCGATATGGCCGGACTTGAAGGAGGTTACTGGTACAAATAATGGTTTCTTTTTCTTACAATTCAAGTCAGTCGCTGCCATGGAAGAGGTTATCGAAGGAGGACCGTGGCTATTCCAGGGGCAGCCTATAATTCTTCAAAAATGGAGACTAGGGATGGTACTAAGGAAACTACAGGTTCCTGTGTGGATCAGGCGAACGAATCGGAACCGATGATTGGAGAGACATCAACATTAATTGCGCATGGGAAAAGAGGAGGCTTGGAGATGGCGAAAGCGGCTGTTTCGGCGCCGCCATTACTAGGGTTTGCCGCGACCTCGGACGTGGAAAAAGCGGCCGTTTCGGCGCCGCAATTGCTCGGATTTGATGCGCCATTGAACATGGAAAAGGAGACTGCTTCCGCGCCGAATTTGCTTGGGTTTGATGCGCCATTGGAACCACAAACGATTGATGAAACCGAACAGCCGCGGGGACGAGAGATGGCGCCGCAACTACTAGGGTTTGCCGCGTCCTCGAACGTGGAAAAAGCGGCCGTTTCGGCGCCACAATTCCTCGGAATTGATGCGCCATTGGACACGGAAAAGGAGGCTGCTTCGGCGCCGAATTTGCTTGGGTTTGATGCGCCATTGGAAACACAAACGATTGATGAAACCGAACAGCCGCGGGGACGAGAGATGGCGCCGCAACTACTAGGGTTTGCCGCGTCCTCGAACGTGGAAAAAGCGGCCGTTTCGGCGCCGCAATTGCTCGGAATTGATGCGCCATTGGACACGGAAAAGGAGGCTGCTTCGGCGCCGAATTTGCTTGGGTTTGCTGCGCCATTGGAACCACAAGCGGTTGATGAAACCGAACAGCCGCGGGGACGAGTTTATGCAGAAAACGAAAAGTCGCCGGACGAATATGTAACGTCGCCGGTATCTTTGGCGACCGATGCAAAAACTACCGGCTTTGCAGAGGTTGGAGATGAAGGACTGTTGAGAAAAGAAGCAACAATACAGGCGTCATCGTTAGGGCTTGGTGAAGCTCCATCTTCCATTAATGGCGGACGAAGGTTTGAGCCTTTCAACCTTGAAGAGTTCTTGCGATTGGCGAACGCGGTCATTGACAAAGGCGACGAGAAAACCATTGCAGCGCTTAGAGATCTGAAAGATAGATGGAAGGAGAGATTCCGAAGCATACCGTCGCTGCGTTCGTTCGTTGAGAGTAGAGGAGCGCCGTCACGAGTTAGCAAGCTACGACCGGCATTGAGATGCCTTCTGCCGTCGGGAATGAACAGCGGGGAATCGGAAAATGCATTGATATCATCTGATTCAGAAAAACAGTCATCGGCGATTGGGATTTCCGCCGGAAACGCGACTGTTTTGCCGGCGACGGGTGAACGGCGA
>NW_011628103.1:0-482 GCF_000512975.1 Sesamum indicum | reverse complement strand
ACAAATAATGGTTTCTTTTTCTTACAATTCAAATCAGTCGCAGCTATGGAAGATGTCATTGAAGGAGGGCCGTGGTTATTTCAGGGGCAGCCTATTGTTCTTCAAAAATGGGAACCAGGGATGGTATTAAGGAAACTACAGCATACTCAAGTTCCTGTGTGGATCAAATTACGTCACCTTCCAGTCGAGTTATGGACAGATGAAGGCCTTAGTACGGTGGCCAGTGGAGTGGGTAAACCTCTTTACCCGGATGCAATTACGAGAGCATGCACGAGACTGGACTTCGCTCGTGTATGCGTAATGTTGGATGTGACCTCAAATTTACCGAAGCACATTATAATTACGACACCGGATGAGGATGGAGGAGAATCTCCTTGTAAAGTCGATGTTGAGTACGAATGGCTACCCCAAAAGTGCCAAAGATGTATGACAATGGGACACTCTGACAAAGAGTGTATCCTCAACAAACCAAAACCAGCTAA
>NW_011628102.1:114954-133315 GCF_000512975.1 Sesamum indicum | reverse complement strand
TGAAAATATCAATTTTTTTCCTTAAAATCTTAATGAGAACGGGATAACAAAAACACAGAACAAACTTCAAGATTTTCTAATCTGGCCTATGCTTCATTTGGACTGATTTGACCCAATGTACATCATAACTTGCAATAGTCCCTACTCCTATCTACCTCGTAATAATATGAGATAATTTTGATATTTTTATTTCATTTTTTTTTGTTAATAATATCCTTTTTTTAATAGTGTGGTCAATAAAATAAAATTTTAATTAAGCTTTTAAAATGTGAAGATTAGGAACCATTGAGACTTGACCCAATGTACATCATAACTTGCAATAGTCCCTACTCCTATCTACCTCGTAATAATATGAGATAATTTTGATATTTTTATTTCATTTTTTTTTGTTAATAATATCCTTTTTTTTAATAGTGTGGTCAATAAAATAAGATTTTAATTAAGCTTTTAAAATGTGAAGATTAGGAATCATTGAGGCCCAGAGAATGTATTAATGCATTATAAAATCGAGAGAAGTTCAAAATAAGAAGTAACACTTACGAACTCATAAAAATGAGTGAAACACTAGTTAAATTTCTTATCCGTCTGAACGTTCAATTACAGTCTATTGACTTGGATAATTGGAGTTCAAATAAATTTAAAATTTCCTATCTTACTCAAGCTTAACAAACTGGAGTTGAAAACAGAGATTAAAAATTCTAAAATTTTGATCGAAGTATCAATCTATAATAAAAAAATATAAACAAAATATACACTAATATGATTATACAACAATCGTTATTCGTCCAATATAAATTTAACAATTACAAAAAGTAAAGATATAATGGCCAATCACACAAAAATTAGTGGTGTTAAGGTCATTTAATGAATAAAGAAGAGTATGTAATATTTTATAAAACACGTGGGAATGTTTAGCCTATTTTCATATCATAGGAATTTTTATACTTTTTCACGAAAATACAAAAAGATTTTTTGCATTTTACCCCTTTTTTTTTTCAATATGGGCACAGTAAACCCATACCCATTGATATGTCCAAAATATATTTGAAGTAAAAATAATTTTCATTTTACCATAATATAATTTGAGTAACACAAATTTTGTATAAGTTGTCACTATTAATAAATTGATAACAATTTTATAGTGAAAAATGTAATTATTGTCATTGAATAATAAATTAATCAACTTAAAGATTCGCTAGTGGAGTTCTGATCCGAATCAAAATATACGATCTCTTTAAGATAGATCTCGAGCTCGCTTTACTCCTTGCAAATATCAAAAAGGTCCTTGAGAAGCAACACGAACATTAGGCTAGCCGAGGATGTCCTCGACTAAAATCCTTCAATGTTCATGTTATTCGAATTCAAGATGGAAAGTAGGCAATTTCAAACAATAAATATGGCATAAAGTAATAAATGTGTCATGTCATAAATGCTCTGAAAGGAGGGTATGCATAGTCCCAAATGTAATTTACCAAATGGACCACGTGGCTTCATCCTAAGATCTTCGCTGTCAGAGATGGTGGGACGAATGACTTCCACGTCGCCTGGGTCCAAATGGTAGGTTAGCAGAGTGGGTCGAGTGATTCGATCCAACCCGATATCTTAAATGCGCGAATCTTGTGGCATTTTTAATATTTTTAGCTCATAAAAGGAGCATTTTGGTCCTTTTCTCACTTAAATGGTTTACACCCCCATCAAGTTCAAACCTCCATAAGTACGTACCAAACCGAATTGAGGGAGGATAAAAGAATTCACAAGGACAAGATGGGCATTTCACAATCAAGTAAAATTCAAAGAAAATCATATATTTGCATTCACCAAGTCAAGTATCAGATTCCCAATACAATAAAACAATAACTACATGCTAGAGGATAAAATTGTACTTTTACGATGGACGTAATAAATGCGTCAAATAATATAATACTCCCACCCTGTATAGAGAAAAGGAAAATAAAAAGGAGAAGACTTTAGATGATTGTGGGATTATTCAAGCGTGTTTGATCGTTTTCTATCCCTTTTTTTGCACTATCATGTTTGTTTGAAATATTTATCATTTGTGTGGTTCTTGTTGGCAGAGATGAAAATAAATGCACCACCTGATTTATAAAGGTAACATGCATGCACATTGAAGTTACTCAGACACAACTAAAGAGCATAACATATTTACCAAACACACATCCTCGTCCAAGATTTATTGTAACATAGTTGTCTGGGTGGTAGTAGATAACCCCCAGTTATTACATATAGATGAACAATATCTGTACTATAATACTTATATGACTCTAGGAAAGGTCTTGTCAGATCAAATTTGATCGTGCCCACTAATTTTATAGAAAGTTCTCACACTTTCCATATATTAGTTTGGTTTGATTGAACCTGATCTCAACTGCAAGTTTCTATAATCACGGGACTATTGGGATTGCAAGTTTCTATAATCACGGGACTATTGGGATTGACTGCACCGGTTTGTTGAGACAGACTGAATCGGTATTTTCGGATAAGGATAACCATATCCAATACAATAAAAAGCATCAGAATCAGGAGACTTAAGTTTTCTCAGGTGCTTGAACATTGTCTGGGCTAGAAGCATGATCAGATGTACTAAGGATAGGTAGTGGACTCTCAATTTCTTGAAACTGATGAACATCACATCTGCAAGCAGCAACGATCAAGCCCAACGGCAGAAAATATCATGGACAGTGAGCGTCGAGAAGCCACTGTACGTAGTTACTCCAACAGAGTATTCTATGACTTAGTAACTAAATAAGGATGAAATGAAGTTGGCAATGTGTGTGTCCCTTCCGCCAATTCAATAGCTGCTTAAATAGCCAACTCTGGAGGTGAACACATCTGACAGCATTTGCTATGTTATAAATGGTGATTAATTGATCTTGACTACTATTTTTGACATCTTTACATTCATTAGTTCATACCTATATTAAGTGTGTTTTCCTTTAAAAAAAATCAAACAAACCCTGTGATATTACAAAAAAATAAATTACTTCGTATAAAGAAATAGACAATTTACCCACCTGTGTTTTTTAAATTGCATCAATTTATCCCCTTGTATTTTCTAAAACGAATCAATTTATCTTCGTATAAAATGAGCAAATTATCCCGTATAAAAAAAATATTAGCAATTTACCCACCCGTGTTTTTTAAAATATTTCAATTTATCCCCCTGTATTTTTTAAAATATATCAATTTATCTTCATATAAGGATAATTTGTTGATTTGCAATATCACATGGGCTATAAATTGCATTAAGTCCAATAATCAGAAAGCCTGAATCAGCGTTGATGGGTATACATATATTCCCCCCGCAAAAAGACTGAAACGCCCTTCATTAAGGGCATTATGGTCATTTCCGCGACCAGGATCCGCGTATTTTGAATCGGGCGGGTCGCAGAGGACCCGACCCAGGTCCCATGAACCAATGGAAGACCCGGACAATGACGACCGTTCGATCAGAATGTGAATCAGCAAGATGAGGCCACGTGGCCCAGTACTTGCTGTACAATTGTGTACTATAAATAGACCCCGATACGCCATAAATGAGGTAACTGTTATGCATTAATTGAGATCGAATTTTGAGATAGCATACATTTCACTCGATCAACCTAACTTGAGCGTCGGAGGGTCATTGTCGGGGACGTGCCCGATGAGCTCACGGTTCGTGTTTTATTCTCAGGGGATCCAAAATCTGATTCGGAGGAGTTAGCCAATCTGTGGTGAGATCGTCTTAGGAGATAGAATAATTCGACCCGGATCAGTTGGCGCCATCTATGGGAACATCTGAGAATTATTTTTCATTATGGAAGGTTCATCGAGGAGAAATGCTGCGGAAGAGGAGACACCCAGGAAAGGAACAGGTGCAACGATTCAAATCACTCAAGACGAGTTGCAAAGAATGATAGAGGAAGCAAGCCGAAAAGCAATCGTGGAATACGAAAGGAGAACAGCGACCCCCTTGGTCAAGGAAACTACTAGAAGGCAATTATTTGAGAATGTGGAGCCAATAAGAGAGTCAAGGGTGCAAGGGGAACAAGAACATCGCAGTAAGCGACCGGCATCCTCCGATGCGGGCTCTAGCAGCCACGGACGCATGAAAAGAAGGGAGCCCGTGATATCCCGGGCCAAGGTAGAAAGCGTGGGCAAACAGATACACAGCTTGAATAAGCAGATCGACGAACTGAAGAAGCGAGGGGAGATCGTCTCGCAAAACAAGAACTCCCCTTTCTGTAACGACATCCTCCTTCAAACAGTCGAGCCAGGGTTCAGGGTCCCCGATCTGAGGAGATATGATGGGATGAAAGACCCACAGGAGCATGTCGCCGCCTTTGAAATGGTAATGAACCTTTACGGACAATCCGCCCCAATCATGGCAAAACTGTTTGCGACCACACTCACGGGGAAAGCTCAAGAGTGGTTCACAAACCTGCCCCGAGGAAGCATCGAATCCTACGAACAGCTCGTGCAAAAATTCAACTTCCATTTTGCGAGCAAGAAGAAACAAAAGAGGTCCGCTACACATCTATTCAACATCCGGCAGAGAGAAGATGAAACGCTGAAAAATTTCATGGGTCGGTTCAACAATGAGACTCTGGAGGTGCAAGAGTTAAGGATTGACATGCTCGTGAGCATTCTCATTCACGGACTCAGGAAGGGCTCTTTCGCTTCCGCCCTCGCACGAGATCCGCCCTTCGATGTCGAGCAGCTGATGGCGCTAGCACATAAATATATTGACGAAGAGGAGATGAACGCGATGAAAGACTCGGAACGAAGGGAGCGCGAGTACATCCCTAGGCGACCTCAAGAGGGCAGGGGAGGAGGAAACGACAAGCTTAAAGCAGAGAAACGGAAGGAACCCAAGTACGTGCCGAAGTATCACAACTACACTCCTTTAGCTATGTCTCGGGAGAAGGCCCTGATGATGGTAGAGAACGCTGATGTGCTAAAATGGCCAAGACACACGAGATACACCCCCTCCAAGAAAACTTCTAACAAATACTGCCGTTTCCACCGGGAGAGGGGGCACAATACAGAGGAGTGCTATCAGCTGAAAGATGAGATCGAAAGGCTCGTTAGACAGGGGCATTTTCGAGATCGCGTGCCCCCAAATTGTAAAATCGGTGGGGAAGGAAGGAGGAGCAGGTCGAGAAGCCGTGATCGAGACAGGAACCCGGGCCCATCAAGAATCGATAGGACCCCGACGGGCGGGAACAACGCACCCACCAAGGGCGTTATATACACGATTGCGGGAGGATCGACCGCGGGAGATTCGAGCCGAACACGGAAGAGATGCGCTCGAACGGCCGAATCGGTTCGGGAAAAGGAATTCGTGCTGAAGGTGGAGGACGAAGAGGCCATCTCATTCAACAGCTCGGACAGATCGGAGGATGGTGGAGAACAGAACGACCCCATGGTCGTCAAGCTAGATATAGCGAACTTCACCGTCCACAAAGTGTTGATTGACAGCGGAAGCTCAGCGGACATAATCTTCAAAAATGTGGTAGATCGGATGGGGCTGGAGAACGCGAGACTCGAACCCGTAAAGACCCCGTTAGTCGGCTTTGGAGGAAGCGAAGTGGCCTCACTGGGGACGATTGAGCTGCCGGTGTCCATGGGTGAGGAGCCGAAAAGAAAAACTCTGATGGTCAAATTCTTGGTGGTCGATACCCCGTTCACGTACAATGTCATACTGGGTCGGCCGGGACTAAACTCATTCCGGGCGGTCATCTCTACGTACCATATGAAGATGAAATTTTCCACTAAATACGGAATCGGGGAAGTGTCATGCGACCAAAAAGAGGCTCGAAAATGCTACAACTTGTCAATAAAAGGAGAGCCAAGGTCGAAGAAGCAAAAAGTTAGAGAGGACACGGAACCCCGACCGTACGAAGCCGAACACTTGAAGCCCAGTGAGGAATACAAGGCCATTCAGCTCGCAACAGAGGATCCCCGCAAAACGACCCGGATAGGGTCCAGCATGAACGAGGGAGAGGTGGCCATGATTGACTTCCTACGGAAGAACGCGGACATGTTTGCATGGAGTCCGTCGGATTTCACCGGGATTGACCCGGAGGTCATTGTACACCGATTGAACGTAGACCCGATGGCTCAACCTGTGCAGCAGAGGAAGAGAACTTTTCGCAATGATAAGAACGATGCTATCAGGCAAGAGGTCGAGAAGCTGCTGAAAGCCGGATATGTATCGGAGGTCCAGTACACGAATTGGCTTTCTAATGTAGTTCTTGTCCCGAAATCTTCAGGAAAATGGCGAATGTGTGTAGATTTCACCGACCTGAACAAGGCCTGCCCGAAAGACCCGTACCCGTTACCTCGGATCGACACCATGGTGGATTCGACCGTAGGATACGAGCTCTTCTCGATGATGGATGCATACCAAGGATATCATCAGATCCAAATGGCAGAGGAAGATAGAGACAAAACTTCCTTCGTCACAGATAAGGGGATCTATTGCTACAACATGATGCCATTCGGACTGAAGAACGCGGGCGCAACCTACCAACGATTGGTTAATAAGATGTTCGGCATATGTCGATGACATGCTGGTCAAGAGTAAGAGATCGCAGGACCACATGAAAGACCTCTCTCAGGCGTTCAGCATAATGAGGTCGGACGGAATGAAACTCAACCTGGACAAATGTACTTTTGGTGTGACCGGGGGAAAGTTTCTGGGGTATATGATCAGTGAACGAGGAATAGAGGCGAACCCAGAAAAGATCCAAGCCATTATGGGCCTGAGATCGCCGAGTTCGATCAAGGAGATGCAGAAGCTTACGGGAAAGATCGCATCTTTGAGCAGGTTCATATCGCGATCGGCAGACAGAAGCTTACCATTTTTCAAAGCCTTGAGGAAACCCAAGAGTTTCGCGTGGACTCCAGAATGCGAGCAGGCTTTGCATAACTAAAGGAGTATCTCACCAAACCTCCGTTGCTTGCAAATCCTAAAGATGGAGAGACGTTATTCTTGTACCTTGGAGTGTCCGAGAACGCGGTCAGCTCCGTGCTGGTGAGAGAGGAGGCTAACAGTCAGAATCCAGTCTACTATGTCAATAAAATGCTCCAAGGGGCAGAATTGCGGTATTCAGAGATGGAAAAACTCGCCCTCGCATTAGTAGTAACTGCCCGAAAACTACGACCATATTTTCAGTCGCATAAAGTGGTGGTGCTGACGAACCACCCCCTTAAGCATGTGATGTCGCGACCGGAAGCCTCCGGAAGATTAATCAAATGGGCGGTCGAATTGGGGCAACACGATATTGAGTACCAGCCCAGGACAGCCCAGAAGGCACAGGTGCTCACAGACTTCATCACAGAGTTGTCCAGCGACCCGAAGGAACCCGACGCCTCCGATCACACCTGTTCGAAATGGATGTTGCATGTTGATGGGTCTTCTAATGCGAACAACGGAGGAGCAGGCGTGCTGATCCAAGGACCCAAGGGAGTCGAGATAGAAGTTGCAGCTCGCCTATCATTCCCGGTGACAAATAATGAAGCGGAATACGAGGCATTGGTACTAGGACTGGAGCTAGCATATGAGGCAGGTGCTCGTGATCTGGAGGTTTTTACCGATTCACAGCTGATCGCTATGCAGATTGAAAGAGCATACGAGACGAGAGAGAGAACCATGACACAGTATAAAGAGATCGTGCAGCGATTGATGGGAAAGTTTAGTGGATGTTCCGTTTCACAAGTTCCCCGAGCAGAAAACGACAAAGCGGATGCTCTATCAAAATTTGGTGCGGCAATGGATGGAATTCGAGATCGCAAAATCACAGCCTTAGTGCGCGAGCAGTCGGCCCTCGTGAGTGGAACAGAAATCCAGGTCGTCTCAGAGGCAGAATCGTGGATGAGCGAGATCATACGGTATCTTGAAGAGGGTACCTTGCCTAACGATCCACTGGGGGCGAAAAGAGTCAAGTTTCGAGCCGCCCGATTCACGTTGCTAGAGGGTCAGCTCTACAAACGAACAGCGGACGGCCCTCTCTTGAAATGATTGGATGGAGAGAGAGCCTTGTACGTGATGCGAGAAATACACGAAGGAAGCTGCGGCAATCATTCAGGAGCGAGATCGCTAGCTCAGAAGGTGATGCGACAAGGGTATTTCTGGCCCACCCTAGTCGAAGATTCCAAGAACTTGGTGAGAAAATGCGAGAGTTGCTAGAAATACGCTTCTTTGATACATCAGCCCGCGACCCCGATGGAACCAATCAAGATAGCATGCCCGTTCGACCAGTGGGGAATTGACATCGTAGGACCTTTTCCGCCCGCACAAGCCCAAAAGAAATTCATCATTGTAGCGGTCGAATATTTCTCCAAGTGGGTCGAAGCGGAAGCAGTAGCCAAAATATCGGAGAGGGAAGTCATCAACTTCATATGGAAGAACATCATATGCAGATTTGGTATACCCCGGATACTAATATCTGATAACGGCACACAGTTCCAGGGCAGGAAGATTACGGAATGGTGCAAGGAGCTGAAGATCGCACAACACTTCACAGCAGTTGCGAACCTTCAAGCGAACGGACAGACCGAAGTGACGAACCGGACGATCTTGCAACATTTGAAGACTCGCCTCGAGAGCAAGGGATCGTGGGTTGACGAACTGCCCGGGGTCTTGTGGGCTTACCGCACAACACCACGAACCGCTACGGGTGAGACCCCTTTCTGCCTAGTTTACGGAACCGAAGCCATCATTCCAGCTGAAATTGGGGAGGAATCGCAAAGAGTCATGCAGTATGATCCCGAGGCGAACCAAGCTTCGACCTCATCGTCATCGAAGAAAAGAGGGAGGCCGCATATGCCAGAATTTTACATCACAAGGGCCTAATGATGAAGAGCCACAATCGCAGAATTCGACCCCGCCAATTGCAGGTGGGAGACCTCGTGCTGAAGAAGGTGGAGGCGTCAAAACACGTGGGAAAGCTGGAGCCACCCTGGGAGGGCCCGTACAAGGTGGTTGAGATCAGAAAAAAGGGCACATACCGGTTGCAGGATATGCAGGGTCGCGATTTACCACGCCCTTGGAACATACAGAATTTGAAGAAGTTCTATGCTTGAAGCGAGGAGCCTGTGAAAGGCCAACGACTGAGGGGTCGAACCAGGAGCCTGTGAAAGGCCATCAACCGAGGGATCGAACCAGGAGCCTGTGAAAGGCCATCAATCGGAACCAGGAGCCTGTGAAAGGCCATCAATCGAGAGATCGAACCAGGAGCCTGTGAAAGGCCATCAACCGAGGGATCGAACTAGGAGCCTGTGAAAGGCCATCAACCGAGAGATCGAACAGGGAACCTGCGAAAGGCCATTTAAAGAATGGGTTGCGCGCATAGACTTCTAGCAGACCACCAATTGTATATTTCCAAGGTTAGGAAGGTTGTGTCCATGTTAATCACTGCGTTATTGAGCATTTGTAACCACTATAATTTACCCAATGAGATTTATCAAATTTCCTTTGTTTTGTGCTTACATTCATGCGTACGACTTCCAACATCTTTATTATTATTCGCTACATAACGCGTCCGATATGCGATCTGAAAAAGACGCGCTCAAGAAAAACGCGAACTGAAAAAGATGCGTCCAATGTGCGATCTGAAAAAGACGCACTCAAGAAAAACGCGAACTGAAAAAGACGCGTCCAATGTGCGACCTGAAAAAGACGCACTCAAGAAAAACGCGAACTGAAAAAGACGCGTCCAATGTGCGATCTGAAAAAGACGCACTCAAGAAAAACACGAACTGAAAAAGACGCGTCCAATGCGCGATCTGAAAACGACGCACTCAAGAAAAACGCGAACTGAAAAAGACGCGTCCTAGACATGTTCCAAGAAAGATGCAATGCGCAAAGCTAGCAAAATACGCGAGCTGACGAAAATTCTTTTTCATTTAACAAAATGTCATATACAGGGGTCATCAAAAATTCCACCCCGCCCTCCTGTTTACAAAAAATGATGTCCTAAGAATCTCTAGGATTTACATTTTGATCAATCAGCTCAAAATCCTACCACAAAAATAGAAGAATCGGGATTGTTCAGGCGTCAGCTTCCGCCTCCAGCTCGTCCCTCAAGACCATAAACTCGTCATCTTTCAGCTCAGGATCCGGAGGAAGAGGTTGGAGGTCACCATCAAGCGAGATGTCAAGTTTGCTGTGGTCAAAAGACTCATGAAAGCCACCGAGCTTTTCGACTTGAGATAGGCAGGTCTCATAGCCCTTGGTGAATGAGTCCGCAGACTTGATCTCAAGAGCGGTCGTGAAGGTGTCAGTCTTCAAAAAATCACGAACCGCGGACATCCTGGAATTGGCCAAGGCTCGCTGATGCTCTTCAACCGGAATGCGACCGGCTTGGCCTTCCTCCACCCCACGCTTGTGGCCCTCCACGAGGCCGACCTCTCCACCCCACGCTTGTGGCCCTCCACGAGGCCGACCTCACGCCCGGCATCGAACGCCTCTTTCTTAGCCTCCGCCAGGGCCACCTCTTTCTTAGCCTCCGCCAGGGCCACCTCCTTCTTGGCAACATCGAGCTCGGCTCGCAGCTTTTGCACCTCATCTCCCAGGGCCAGCAGATTATCCTCCTGCTTGCGTTCCGTCTCATCTCGTTCGGCCAGTTGAGCCCTAAGATCTTGCACCTTCTGATCAGTCTGAATATAACTCCTCCGATAGTGGGTGCATTTGAGGCTCAAGCTTCGGAGAAAGGTCATGGCCTGCAAAATCGAATGCAATGAATGATAGAAAAGAAGGGAGATCGAAGGAAGCCAGCCGATGGAATACCTGGACCATGGAGTGGGCTGCGAACTCCTCAAGCCGAATAGGGCTATTCGTTACAAGTGCCCCTTGATCGCGAACGGAGACAAATGAGTTCTAGACTGCGAAAGTATCGCCTCCAGCTTCGCCATACAGCGACGAGCTCGACATGTCCTGCCATTCAGGAGGCGGCACGTTGCCTCGAAGAGCTGCCCGGCTATCCTCCCAACATGTGGCGAGCTGTGCCACCCTCAAGAATTTGTCCCGATCTTCCTCAACACTAGTCTTGTCTGCGGCTTCCTTAGCCATCCTGCTCAGCACGCTCGGGCTATGCGATTTGGAAGGAGGAGGGTGGGAGGCCTCAGCGGGCTCCTTCCCCTTACCCTTGTCGCTAGGCCCTAACTTGGACTTGGGCCCATGACCCTTCTTCGGGGAGGATCGCTTCCTTTTCTTAGATCGCTCCTCAGATGGAGGACCTTGGCTTCCTTGATCGGCCCCATGGTCACCACTGGCCTCATCTAGACCCAGTTCTAACTCCTAAGAGTTGTAGCCGAGATGATCACCATGGGCGGAAGGCGTATCCTCACTATCAACTGCAATGGGCTGTTATCCGTCGGGAGTCGCGATCGCGAGCGCTTTTGAAGGAACCGAGGGAGGTGGGATCGAAGATAAATCTGGAGCACCGACAGCCGCCTTGCCCTTCCCTTTCGGATCTGAGGAACTCGCGATCTCACCCCCCTTCCTCGATTTGTTCTGGGCCGCGATCCTCCGCATAGCAGTGCGCGTGCTCATGATTATACTATCTGCAAGCATTGAGAAGTTAGCATATGCAAACACTACAGCGATGAAAGCAAGCGAGACCAAAAGAAGAAAATCACCTAAGGACTCTTCGATGTGAAGGGACGCTGGAGAGAGCCCAGATAATTGCAAAACTTTCTCAGTGAGAAGCTTCTTGGGATCATACTTATAAGATGTTAGACTCCTTATTTGGTCACCCTCCAGCCCCCCACCACTGATTTTTGGAAGGGGTTTATACTTAGTCCACTCGTTCTTAAAAGGCCAGACACCACTAGGAGATCGAATGAAAATGTAGCGATCTAACCAAGTTCCTACATTCGACTTCAGGGCGCTCAAATACCCGCAATCGGGCTTGACCGAAAGATAGAAAAAACCTCGACTACCAGACCGCTTCGAGGTGGTGAAGGAATACAAACTCCAAAAATTGTCAAAACTGGGATCCAAACCTACGAATCGCATCATTACAACGAAAAGGACAATATGGGTAATGGAATTTGGGGAGAGCTGCATAGGGCATAACCCCAACTTATTCAAAATCGCGGCCACTGGAGGAGCCAGAGGAAATCGCAACCCGGCATCGAGGTGTTTGATAGAAAAAGCAGTAAACCCCTCGGGAGGACGATGCATGCGATTGAAGGTAGCAGGGATGAGAACATCAAAATCGGAGGGGATGTGGTATTTTTCCCTAATCTTATTGACAGGAACCCTAACTTTACTAACCACAGCCTCCCAAGGGTTTTTGGTGAGCCGATCCTGAAACTTGGCAAGGACCGAAGGCCCAGTCTGTTCATCCTTAAGTTTAGTGATAGGAAACTTCTTGTTCCTCTTGGGAGAGGTAGAATACGACCCATGCGAAGACCTAGAGACAGACCTAGACCCAGACCCTGAGGACGAACCAGAACCGGACTCAGGAGAGGACCCAGAAGCAGATTCAGAATGAAATGAAGACGACCCTGAACCAGATCGTGGCTTAGGGCCAGATCGCGACTTAGAATTCGAGCTAGAGCTGGAAGGCATCGTACCTTAAAGCAGGATGACTCTGGAAGCCGCAGATCGAATACGAACTCGTGGTTGTGAGCGTTGGTCGCTAGAAGTCTTTCCGTGAGGTGGGCCGAGAGTTCAAATGATGGGGTATTTATAGGAGATCCGCTCTGGAACAACGCGCCGAAGGTCAACCGACAGGATCACGCCACGCGTCCACAGGGATTGCCGATCGACGGACGCGACGGTTCGACTTCCTCAAAGGCAACGAACTTGCACTTTGAAAAAGTGGGGGAGTAATGATGGGTATACATATATTCCCCCCGCAAAAAGACTGAAACGCCCTTCATTAAGGGCATTATGGTCATTTCCGCGACCAGGATCCGCGTATTTTGAATCGGGCGGATCGCAGAGGACCCGACCCGGGTCGCATGAACCAACGGAAGACACGGACAATGACGACCGTTCGATCAGAATGTGAATCAGCAAGATGAGGCCACGTGGCCCAGTACTTGTCGTACAACTGTGTACTATAAATAGACCCCGATACGCCATAAATGAGGTAACTGTTATGCATTAATTGAGATCGAATTTTGAGATAGCATACATTTCACTCGATCAACCTAACTTGAGCGTCGGAGGGCCATTGTCGGGGACGTGCTCGACGAGCTCACGGTTCGTGTTTTATTCTCAGGGGATCCAAAATCTGATTCGGAGGAGTTAGCCAATCTGTGGTGAGATCGTCTCAGGAGATAGAATAATTCGACCCGGATCAAGCGTTCATCTTACTTTGTCACGTTTACCTCAATCATTGAATATTGACAAAACACCCTTCGACGATTCATGTATACCATGATTATATCAAAATAATTTTCTTGACAACCACATATATACCTATATGCATGGTAAAAATTCAAGCACAAAAAACAATGAGCTAATAACTATATCATTTTACTACTTCTACATCAGCAGATTAATTGAGTATTCAAAAAAAATTTAGCCCAAATTAGATCAAATCAAATATGAGCTAATGACAATTCAATTATATTATCACGTACAGACAGTGCGACTTTCCATAGGGATTGTATGTATCTATGAAATGTATTGTAATAAGAGATGTTATATCAATTTGAGAAGCCATTTTATTTTGTTAAAACTAATGTTTGCAGTTTAAGAGCTATGGGCTTAATTTGAGTTGGATTTAGATAACTTAGAGCTTTGTGGGCCAAAACCTGACTACTTTTCTCCTTGTCCGAGACGCATGGGTTCATGACACTTTTCTCACACACTCACTTGCGCTTTTTCAAGTCCTTGTAATAATAATATATTGACTAAATTGCCAATATAACCATCAATTTTTAGAGAAAAACATGGAAAGAGAAGAACAAAATTATATTTTAAGGGTAGTTTAGTTCAATTAAATAATTTGATCTGCAATAAGTGAATTTTAAATTAATCAAGGATAAATATTAATTTTTATTTAATTTATTGTTAATATCAGCAAATTCAGAGAATTTTGACTAATGCGTGTCTTATTTGTTTGACGGAAGCATACATCAGGGATCGTAAATGTAATTTTTCCAAACCATAAGAGCTCTACGTGTAATTACACCAAACTTTAGGGGAGGAGAGTGTAACTATCCCTTAATATTTTAGGTAGTTCACCATAAAAATTGGGTGAAAACCTAATGTAGGCTAATGGTGTGGGCTCATCGTTAAACGGATATTAAAATCAATGAAGTATATTTGTAATTTTTCAAATAAGACGAAAATATTTATAATTTTACCAAATCTAAGAAAGAATGGTCATAATTTACTAAAAAAGGAAAAAAAAAATTGTAACAGAAGAACAACACCATAGAGTTTATGAGTTGAGCATGCACATTCAGCGGCGAAGCCAGAACTTTTGCTTGACCCTGTCAAAATTTTATAATTATTGCAAATTCATTCAAAAAATTAAATTATTATAATTTATCATTACAAGTTAAATACATATTATGAGAATTAATACAACTAATTCTTATCAATATTACTCCGAGAGCTAGGGGCAAGTTGAAAAATCAAAAGCTATATTTATATAAATTATAATCATAAATTTCATAAATATTTTTTTATATCTAAACTTGTTTATTTATTATGAAATATTTAGATAAAATAAAAAAAATTAAAAATCTTGGGAAGAATTACAATCTCATGTTGAAAAAATCACAAGATGGAACAAACTTTTCTTGTACAAGAGAAATTGTGATTTTCTTTTCCTTATACAACAGCTGCTCGCGTTTTGATGAGGAAGATTAGATGACAATTTATATTGATGAGGAAGATTAGATGATAATTTATATTTTCTTGTACAAACATGGGCTTGGGCTAGAATAAATTTGATTTGATTTTTCTCCTCATGTACTTCCTCTTTTTACCTCTTAATTTATCTTTTTGTGCTTACATTAATTAATGGGCTAAAAAACCAACAAAAATCGATGGGTTTAAAGAAAAAAAAAAAGAGTTCAAGGGCTTAGCTTAGGGTAAGCTAGCCCAATTTACATGTGTATGTTTATATATATATAAAAAGAGGAAAAACCAATGAACATGTAGTCCAAAAGGTAGCCCAAGGCTAAGTCCTGTGGGCCTTGTTTATGTTCGCTCCTGTGCACATTTAGATTGTTGAGATACCGAATTATTGAAAAAAGCATAGAGATTTTTGAGGCACATAAATACTGAAAAGAGTATTAAGGTTTTTGAGACACATAAATACTGAAAGGAGCATATTCTACACATTTATCAAATGTGTTATTCATGTAGATTTATTTGAGACACAGTTCTATGGGTGTAATTTATATAATCCCCAATTATTAAAGTTCTATGAAATAACACTTTATTGTCTCCATCAGGATGTTCATGTGGAAGTGGAATGACTATTTGTTGTCACCATTAGGATGTGGAATGAATATTTTGTTGTCTCCATTAGGTTGCTCCTATGGAAGTGGAATCACAAAGTTGTTGTCTCCATTAGATTGCTCCAGTGGAAGTGGAATTACAAATTTGTTGTCTCCATTAGGTCGCTCCTGTGGAAGTGGAATCACAAATTTGTTGTCTCCATTAGGTCGCTCCTGTGGAAGTGGAATCATAAATTTGTTGTCTCCATTAAATCGCTCCTGTGGAAGTGGAATCACAAATTTGTTGTCTCCATTACGTTGCCCCTGTGAAAGTGGAATGACAAATTTGTTGTCTCCATTAGGTTGCTGCTGTGGAAGTGGAATCACAAAGATGTCTCCATTAGGTTGCTCCTGTGGAAGTGGACAAATTTGGTGTCTCCATTAGGTTGCTGCTGTTGAAGTGGAGTCACAAATTTGTTGTCTTCATTAGGTCGCTCCTGTGGAAGTGGAATGACAAATTTGTTGTCTCCATTAGGTCGCTCCTGTGGAAGTGGAATCACAAATTTGTTGTCTCCATTACGTTGCCCCTGTGAAAGTGGAATGACAAATTTGTTGTCTCCATTAGGTTGCTGCTGTGGAAGTTGAATCACAGAGATGTCTCCATTAGGTTGCTCCTGTGGAAGTAGAATGACATATTTGGTGTCTCCATTAGGTTGCTGCTGTGGAAGTGGAATCACAAATTTGTTGTCTTCATTAGGTCGCTCCTGTGGAAGTGGAATGATAAATTTGTTCTCTCCATTAGATCGCTCCTGTGGAAGTGGAATCACAAATTTGTTGTCTCCATTACGTTGCCCCTGTGGAAGTGGAATGACAAATTTGTTGTCTCCATTAGGTTGCTGCTGTGGAAGTGGAATGACAAATTTATTGTCTCCATTAAGTTGCTGCTGTGGAAGTGGAATCACAAATTTGTTGTCTCCATTACGTTGCCCCTGTGAAAGTGGAATGACAAATTTGTTGTCTCCATTAGGTTGCTGCTGTGGAAGTGGAATGACAAATTTGTTGTCTCCATTAGGTTGCTCCTGTGGAAGTGGAATGACAAATTTGGTGTCTCCATTAGGTTGCTCCTATGGAAGTGGAATGACAAATTTGTTGTCTCCATTAGGTCGCTCCTGTGGAAGTGGAATCACAAATTTGTTGTTTTCATTACGTTGCCCCTGTGGAAGTGGAATGAAAATTTTTTTGTCTCCATTAGGTTATTGCTGTGGAAGTGGAATCACAAATTTGTTGTCTCCATTAGATTGCTCCTGTGGAAGTGGAATGACAAATTTGGTGTCTCCATTAGGTTGCTCCTGTGGAAGTGGAATGACAAATTTATTGTCTCCATTAGGTTGCTTCTATGGAAGTGGAATATATTTGTTGTCTCCATTAGGTTGCTGCTGTGGAAGTGGAATGACAAATTTGTTGTCTCCATTAGGTTGCTCCTGCGGAAATGGAATCACAAATTTGTTATCTCGATTAGGTTGCTGCTGCGGAAGTGGAATCACAAATTTGTTGTCTCCATTAGGTTGCTCTTGTGGAAGTGGAATCACAAATTTGTTGTCTCCATTAGGTTGCTCCTGTGGAAGTAGAATCACAAATTTGTTGTCTCTATTAAAACCCTCAAGTGCATCAAAATGACGAGCATCACATCTATTAGCAACAATAATCAAACCCAACAGAAAAAACAAAGTTGACAAAGATTTTCGAGAAGCCATTACTATAGTTGTAGCAAAAATGAAGTTGCCAATGTTGTCTCTTCCAGCACCAATTGAAGTGCTGCTTAAATAGCCAAATACTGGGGGTGACAACATACAGATTAGTTTGATTGAATACTCAAGATTTGTTGTGTGATTTAGTAGGTAGTAGGTAGAGATTGATAGCATTTCAAAGGTATAAATGATAATTATTTGGTACAACAAATAAGGAGAATAGGACTTTTATCTTTCCTGCTATATATTTACATGGACTCCGTTTATTTTTCTATATGAGTTATTTGAATGACATGATAACAATAAAAATACTTTGTAGTAATTATAATATGTTTATTTAGACTGTTTGAGTTTATTAACTTAACCTACCTATTTACAATAATTAGTACCGATACCGGGGTTCTTAGATTGGCAACAAGGCTCTATATTAATGCAATGGAAACACGTGTATTATTTTACTTATACATCCGAATAATAAAAAATAAACGAAGCCTTCATTACTTAATATTGTAATAATTCTCGCGGCCCTTACAGTATTGGGAGTTTATGCTTAGTGGAGAGTGCATATTGAAATTATACCTATGTATCTTTCTTCTTCTCGCAACCCACTTGGAGGATTTGGAGAAAATTAATTCAGAGTATCAATAAATTAAATCAATGCGGATGTCCAAACGAGACAAAGAAACAACATATTGAAGTAAACATATGTTCATATATGTGAGCCTTGAACTCACAATTTTTTTTATTAAGAGGCCTCATCACCTGCTTATGTATAACTCATCAAATAGCTTTTGGGATTTAAGATTACGTAGAGCAGGTTTTAGATCCGATGTATATATATATATATATTTTAATGTTTGAAATTCATTATATAATTTTAATTGATTCACTAAAAAAAATAATTGTACTTAACGAAGGATTTTTTGTAGAGGAGACAAAATTATATAATTTTTATTTTCTTCTTATAATTGTATTATAATACTAGTAGATATTCTTTATTATAATACTATTGAATTGTAAATTAATTTTTATTTTTCCCCCTAAGTTTATTATTCCAAGATTATTAGTTAAATTATTATTTAAACTCGTCATATAATTTCGGGTAAAATACACCTTGCCCCTCGAACAATTGTTGATGTAATTTTTACCCGTTAAATTAACAAATGACTCCTTAGTTGGACAAAAATATCTCTCAT
>NW_011628102.1:109480-114475 GCF_000512975.1 Sesamum indicum | reverse complement strand
AATTAGAAGTTCAAAAGGTTACTTCAATTTTATTAATTTGAATATAAATATTTATATGTGGAACATTAATAAAAATAAAAATCATATACTACATATTGCTAGCAGCTTTTTTTTTTTTCAATTGTTTGGGCTTAGCCCAAGTTATTCTTTTAAAAACACATAGGCATAGTCTGGGCCTTGATTTGTCCTGGTCCGTAGGCTGGTCTTAGTTCCAAAAAAATGAATACCGACTCATTTCAAGGTTCATGACCAGCACAGGATCGAGCATGAACAGTATTTTATCGATCTTAGGCCAAGATTTTCTAATCTGGCCTATGCTTCATTTGGACTGACTTGACCCAATGTACATCATAACTTGCAATAGTCCCTACTCCTATCTACCTCGTAATAATATGAGATAATTTTGATATTTTTATTTCATTTTTTTTTGTTAATAATATCCTTTTTTTTTAATAGTGTGGTCAATAAAATAAAATTTTAATTAAGCTTTTAAAATGTGAAGATTAGGAACCATTGAGATCCAGAGAATGTATTAATGCATTATAAAATCGAGAGAAGTTCAAAATAAGAAGGAACACTTACGAACTCATAAAAATGAGTGAAACACTAGTTAAATTTTTTATCCGTCTGAACGTTCAATTACAGTCTATTGACTTTTGGATAATTGGAATTCAAATAAATTTAAAATTTCAGCTTAACAAACTGCAGTTGAAAACAGAGATTAAACATTCTAAAATTTTGATCAAAGTATCAATCTATAATAAAAAATATAAACAAAATATACACTAATATGATTATACAACAATCGTTATTCGTCCAATATAAATTTAACAATTACAAAAAGTAAAGATATAATGGCCAATCACACAAAAATTAGTGGTGTTAAGGTCATTTAATGAATAAAGAAGAGTATGTAATATTTTATAAAACACGTGGGAATGTTTAGCCTATT
Organism: Sesamum indicum; assembly: GCF_000512975.1. Taxonomy (NCBI): domain Eukaryota; kingdom Viridiplantae; phylum Streptophyta; class Magnoliopsida; order Lamiales; family Pedaliaceae; genus Sesamum; species Sesamum indicum. Next base: position 113,523 of record NW_011628102.1, on the reverse strand, counting down.
TTCATATCATAGGAATTTTTATACTTTTTCACGAAAATACAAAAAGATTTTTTGCATTTTACCCCTTTTTTTTTCAATATGGGCACAGTAAACCCATACCCATTGATATGTCCAAAATATATTTTAAGTAAAAATAATTTTCATTTTACCATAATATAATTTGAGTAACACAAATTTTGTATAAGTTGTCACTATTAATAAATTGATAACAATTTTATAGTGAAAAATGTAATTATTGTCATTGAATAATAAATTAATCAACTTAAAGATTCGCTAGTGGAGTTCTGATCCTAATCAAAATATACGATCTCTTTAAGATGGATCTCGAGCTCGCTTTACTCCTTGCAAATATCAAAAAGGTCATTGAGAAGCAACACGAACATTAGGCTAGCCGAGGATGTCTTCGACTAAAATCCTTCAATGTTCATGTTATTCGAATTCAAGATGGAAAGTAGGCAATTTCAAACAATAAATATGGCATAAAGTAATAAATGTGTCATGTCATAAATGCTCTGAAAGGAGGGTATGCATAGTCCCAAATGTAATTCACTAAATGGGCCACGTGGCTTCATCCTAAGATCTTCGTTGTCAGAGATGGTGGGACGAATGACTTCCACGTCGCCTGGGTCCAAATGGTAGGTTAGCAGAGTGGGTCGAGTGATTCGATCCAACCCGATATCTTAAATGCGCGAATCTTGTGGCATTTTTAATATTTTTAGCTCATAAAAGATTTAAAAGATTTGATGGAAGGGTTGGAGACTGTAACCAGCCATTTTTAAAAGATTTAAAAAAGAGTTCAGGTTTTTATAAACAAACAACAAATCCCAAAAAAATAGATTCAAAGCAGAGCACTTAGAAATTAGAGTTACAGAATCAAGGCAAATTTCAGAATAACAGACAACAAGTCAATGTACTTAAAAAGTTGTATGATCAATGGAGAAATATACACAGACTGTGGACAGATATATACTAAAGAACAGAAAGAATATCACAAAACTATAACTAGTTATCAAACATATAAGTAAGAGGTGGTATCAGAAATAAAAAGAATCAACAAGTAATAAAGCAGATGTAACAGAAACCGAGGCTCACCAGCCTAAGTCCCGTCTAGATACCCGACGACCTCAAGGGTCCGACCAAGAGGGATATTAGGGGGCTTTACCACGGCAAACAAAGATAATCAAAAGTAATAAGATCTGACAGTAATATCAACGAAAAATAAAAGAAAGAGCCAGAGGAGGGGTTTATCAGAAATTACCGCCACCAAGGATCAGCACGGATCAGAATGCAGGCTTTGATACCACTGTAGGGTAAAACCCTCCAGTGGTATTTCTTTATCAATATAACCTACCCAACTATTACAACTGATATGGAGTACAAACTCCTAAATATTACAGGCCGAATGAAAAATACAGAAATAAATAATAGAAATAATAGGAAATAAAGAAGATAAATCTCTGTTTGAAATAATAGTGGTCAAACTGGGTCGGGTTTACTGAGGTGGGTCGGGTCCGGGTAGAGGGCCTCCAAGTGGTTTTAGGTTTGGTATGTGGGCCTCCAAGTTATGGGCTTGGAGTTTACGGATTTGGCCCATAATGTTTAACAACATCGTTCTCTCGGGACCTTTTTCAGGTGCCCTCGAGACCTTACGCCCTTGCTCCCCTTCGACATCCCTAAATAATTGTTTTCTTACACCTTCACGAGCAGGAGTCAAAATTCTCCTCTCATACTCAACTATGGCCTTCCTGCTTGCTTCCTCCATCATTTACTGTAAATCCGCTCGTGACAATTGCAACATTTGTTCTTCTCTTATCGGAGTTTCTTCTAAGTGTTGATCTCTCCTCAATGATCCTTCCATTTTCTAACTCCCCTGTTCTTAGATTCCCGCAGACGGTGCCAAAATGATGCAGGTCGCACACTTTGGGATCGGGTTGCAGAACCTAGTACCTCAGATCGGGTCGCTGAATCCCACTTTGAGCTTCCTACGAGTGGATCCTAAGAACAGAACACACGTTAGGCTTGCTGGGTAGCCCCCACAAAAGGCCCTCTAATGCTTAAGTTAGGAAATGGGGTCGAAAGCGATCAGTGGGGAGCGAGTGAGATCAATGAAAAGAAATGTGATAAATGCACTTGCCTATAAATGTTCATAAATGCTAGTATTTATAGTGTACGGTACCGTTTAGGATTTGCCACGTGGCGTCATCCAGTGGTCCAAGTGTCAGGTGATCTAATGGTTCTGGGGGGGGGGGAGCCAATCGGACCGGGTCAGGCGACCCAGCCCGCATCTTCGTGCGTGGATCCTACTCTTTATTGTAAATTTCTTCAAAAAAGAGGGGTAATTTGGTCTTTTGGTAATTACCCTTGCCAGGTACATTTTGTAATTAGAGTGGTGTTTAATATTCATTGCATAATTCAAGTGTGCAACTTAAATTTATCCTCAAAACATTATTTCAATTAATACATTTCATATTTAACTATGAATAGATAATTATTATTTAACTATTACAATATCAAATTCTAATAGAAAAAGTCAACATTGAATTAAATAACACTTTCATGGACGAATAGGCATATTTAATTCTAACAACAACTTAATTCACATTTTTTATACTATATATTGAGGTCGAAATATTTTGGGATAAATAATCAGTTAAAGTTCAATGAAATTGACTAATAATTGTATTTCAAAATAAAAGTCCGCAAAAAATTTGGATTTTTCATATTTTAAAGACATAAAATCATGAGCCCATCATGAGTCTGGGTCATATGTGTCCTTATGGATCAATTAAGAATATATATTAAGTTATTTCTTTTATTTTGTATTGGCGAAATTGGGCTAGATGCATATTTAAATACACCCCATCAGGAAATTAACTTATGACAAAATCCATGATGCTCAAGTTCAAGGAAATTATGTTCACCTCTCACAAGTCATGGCAGACATATGAAGTTTATGAAAAATATAAAGTTTAATAATGTCAAATAATTATGAAGAGTTTATGTAAACTTTAAACGCGCAAATTTGAAGAATAATAGAAAATGATAAATTTTAATTCAAATTATTATAATGAACATAATATTGATCAAATAAAGTTTATATATACTCATTAAAAAAATCAGAGCAATTATAAGTAAAAACTGTTTTTTTTTCCCTTTCTTTCACAAGTTTAAAAGCAAAGGAAATACTTACAAAGATTTAAAAATAACTTTTATTAAACAAAAACATGAATAAATACTTTTTTAGGATGTTGTAAACTCTTTCTCTCTCTACACTTTTATTTTTGTTCTTATATAGATAACACTTTTCTCTCTCTGATCCATTTTTTTTTTCATCACCCTAATTTTTCCATTCTTTATATCTCTCTTTTTTTATTTAATGTAATTTTCTTATTTGATTTCAAGACGTTATATTTAGAAAGTTGATTTAGGCGCAAAAAGGAACTTAGGTCACAACAAAAGGATTTTATTTAGTTTAGAAATTTGCTATTCTTATTATTGGTTAATTGTTAACTTAATTAAAAATTTAAATTTGTTGTTTGTATGTTGTTTTTTGGAAATTTTATATATATATGACGACTCAAAAAAAAATTATCACTTACTCATATTTTATATACAAATATCTCATATCCGTACATAATAAATATATTGCCGTACTAAAACTCGTACATAATAAAAATCACACATTCCTACACAATAAATATATTTTCGTACTGAATTTCGTACATAATAAAAATCACACATCCGTACACAATAAGTATATTTCCGAACTGAATCTCGTACATACAAAATGCATATTAATTATTTATGATCGTACAGCCAATTAATGATCCATATGCTTTTAATAATTAATACATTTATTTGTTTCTATATGCGACTAAATTGTAGCTGAGCTTGCTTACAAAAAAATAATCTATAACTACTTTTTATTTAAAACGGAATTTTATTCGATTACTAATATTCGAATAATTACACATGAAGTTTAAAACTTTGTATTGAACTAGCTAGAGCATCACACTTAATTTAGTATCCACACCATAATAGCA
>NW_011628102.1:98783-109293 GCF_000512975.1 Sesamum indicum | reverse complement strand
AATATTGTATGGTGGACCCTTTTTTTTATATAAAAGTAATTTAAATTATTGCAGCATTACAAATGTTTCAAATTTGGACGCAATTTCATGTGTTATAAATATATTTATATTTCCTATTAAAGTCGTGCATATATGTTGTTGTTCATTTTTTTTTTTTAATTTTTTAGGCTTTAAATCTTTTGTAAATTAGCAATTTCACTCTCGCCATCTACTCAAGGTAGGCTTTAAATCTTTTGTAAATTAGCAATTTCACTCTCGCCATCTACTCAAGGACCATGAAAAAATTATACTTAAGAAATATTTTGCCTACATTCGGTATTTGATAATAAACAATGAGGATAGTGCTACGTGAATATGATGTATTAACGTGGCATCATCTTGACGCTTTGTTATGAAAATATCTTATATAACCCCCCCCCCACACACACACACACATCCTCCGGAAAACTCTTTGTCACAGGAGAAAAGATGGAGCACGGGTCAAACGAAGAAACCAATGTAGATCTTCTCAATGTTTCAACTACATTCAACTTTCAATTTTATGTTATAGTTTTGTATAAACTCTAACCAATGTTAATTTCTCACCTTGTAGACAATACTTGAGAGAGATAACTTCTATGGATGTTGGAGAGTTAATGGTGTGCTCTTTCCCGAGCCATTGAATTTTAATTTTCCGACCCCCCCCCCCCACCACCATCACAAGTGCCTCCAAGAGTCCACCAGGTACCATAGATCTTTCTTTCTTTCATTTTTTTTTTTTTCAAAAAATAAATATACATGTGTGTGATCTTCACTCTTCTTCATTTGTTTAGATCTTTTATTCTAAATATAAATTTTATAAGAAATAGTGACTTAAAACTGAAAATTGCTCAATCTCAAAAGTGGAAAGACAATTCTTTTGGCTTTCCCTTTGAATTTGAAATAAAGATGTGACAAAAATAATCAAAATTTTAATTAAATATTATGTTTATTATGAGAATTCAACAAGCCGAGAGAGATACGCTACACACACATAAATACATATATTAAAGTAGAACTTAATTAGAGGGAATCTATTGCAAGTCAAACCAAATTAAGGGATTAACACTTTGTACGAAATATATATATATATATATATAATCTCTTGCAAACTACCCATGAATGGAAAAAAAAAAAACAACTCAGGCACATTAATTATAAATCATTCACACCCTTTTATTTTATGTTTATGGTCTACTTATCAACTAATAATTAAAATTGAATCTTGCAGGAGCAAGCAGGTTCAAGCAACGAAGGATCTTCCCAAAGGAAGAAACGGGATCTAGTTGCATCTAGCATTGTGGAATCTAGAGCAATTTCGCTCCGACTTTTGAGATGCGAGGAACAGTCGGAATACATTTTGGAGATGTTAGAGGTTGGTTTAATTTTTTATTTAAGAATTTCCACTTTATTTATATCCACTACAAAAAAATCTTGAAAGAAGCAATTCTAATATCACAAAGGACCATACACTTATATTGCATATTTTATTTGAATGTGGATAAGTACAGGTTTTCATCTCCTAACATTTTTGCTACACCAAAAAGAAACTACATAAGACCAAATTTGAGATGTATGAAGTTGCAAAAATTAGTACGACCCTCTTATGTATATTCTTCTTTTATTGGATTAAAGGATGCAACAGGGAAGGCAACATATTATGTTTTATTACCATACGAGAGTTTGAGTAGAAGAAAAATGGAAGCCAAAGAAATCCAGCTTGGGGAGAGGGTGGTGTTTCCAATACTGGAGGAAGTCTATCCCGAGATAGAAAGTAAGTATCCGTTGTCAATGACAGAGCGACTGGAGGAGAGATGGACTATTGAGGTCAGAAAACGCACGGGAACCACAAAAACTGAAAAGGTACATTAGTTAATATAAACTACATGCATCTCTTAGTTAAGTAGATATAAAAAGAACATTAATGTACCGCACATGTTTTTTAGTTAAGTTGATGCAGATTGATTAAAATAATTGCACGTGTCTCTTCACTAAGTGTGCATTAGTTAAATAGATACATAAGATACGCTAGTTAATACTACTACGTGTCTCTTAATTAAGTAGATACATAAGATACGCTAGTTAATACAACTACATGTCTCTTAGTTAAGTAGATAGAGAAGATACGCTAGTTATTTGACTACGTGTATTTTAGTTTAAGTAGATATACAGCATGTGTTAGTTAATATATTTACGGTTCTCTTAGTTTAGTAGATAAAGAAAGTATGTAAGCTAATTTAACCACAGGTGTCTTTTGTCAAGTACAAACACATATATTAAAATCCACATGACACTATTTTATAGACATATATATGGTTATAAACAGTGTGGAAATACTTCTACGTTAGACTTCTTTTGTTTTTTTTTTATCTTATTATAGTTGATAATAAGAGTAGCCAACCATTTGCTTTCATATCTAACAAGTTATATATTTCAACATAATCCATCATTCATGATATGAATGCTTAGAGAGAAATTTTATTATTTTCAAAAAGTAGTTCGTGAAGTTATAAAGTATTTAAACGACATCAAAGTTAGATCGATTTCCTAAATATTGTGTTCTTAAAATATTATCTATTTAATTTAAATGTATGTATTTTTTCTTAACGATCTATCTACTAATAAACAAGAGTTCTAATTATTTATGTTCCAAGAAATACAATTTACTTGCACTAATTAATTCCCTAACCAAAAATTTTTCTCCTAGTTTTATTTTCATGAGAAGGTCAACAAAACCATTCGCTCTATGAACGACATTGCAACGTTCATCATGTACTGTGTGATTTACTAGGCTCTGGTGAGCACTAATTCTCGTACATCTTCGAACTTCTAAAATTTCATTTACAAATCATAATATACGTCCTTACTATCACTAAATTCTGTTAGCAGATTTGACAAGGCAGGTGAACACTCTGATGATGAACATAACATGCAGGCTTCCTCCATGCAATTCTATGTTGAAAATTCAATAGTTGTCATGTTGATCTGGGAACAAGATAGTTATGGAGTGCTTGATTCAATCTCAATTGGAAGTGGCCTCTGATTGTTTTAGAAATACACAAGACAATCAAACTTGAGATGTATGAAAAATTAGGATGACCCTCTTATGTATATTCTTCTTTTCTTGTATCAAAGATTGGAAGTGGGTAGACAAGATACTATGTTTTATTATCATATGGAAGTTTGAATAGAAGAAAGATGGAAGCCAAAGAAATTCAATTTGGGAAAACCGTGATGTTCCCAGTTATGGAAGAAGTCTATCGCGAGATAGAAAATAAGTATCCATTGTCAATGAAAAAGCGACCAAAGGGGACATGTACTATTGAGATTAGAGAATGCATGGGAACGACCAAAACTGAAAAGGTACATTAGTTGGTATAAATGTGTCTCTTAGTTAAGTACATATAAAAAAAGTACATTAGTTAATATACCGCACAAATTCTTAGTTAAGTAGATGCAACAATACCTTAATTAATATAATTACACGTGGTGCAATATAAATAAAAGATATGTTTGTTAATACAACTTCGCGTTCCTTAGTTAAGTAAATAAAGAAGATATTGTAGTTAACAAAACTGCACATATCTCTTAACTGCATGTATCTAAATTAAGTACATATAGAATATACATTAGTTAATATAACTGTGGGAGTCTCTTAGTTATACAAAAAGTACCAATGTTAATTTAAGTACATGTGTCTCTCTGTCAAGTAGACACAACGACATATATATGGTTATAAAAAGTATGGAAATACTTTTATGTTAGATTTGTTTCGTTTTCGATCCTATTGTAGTTGATAATAAGAGTAGCCAACCGTTTGCTTTCATCATGCAACTGGTTATATCTCAACATAAAGTTATAATCATTATGATCGTCTCTAAGCCATACTGCATTATATAATCCATCATTCATGATATAAATATTTAGAGAGAAATTTTATTTATTTTCAGAAAGTATTCGCGAAGTTATAAAATATTTATACAATATCAAAGTTGGATATCATAAATATTATGTTTCTTAAACTATTATCTATTTGATTTAGATGTATATATTTGTTCTTAAGGATCTATCTACCAATAAACAAGAGTTCTAATTATTTGTGTTACAAGAAACAGATTTACTTGCACTAATTTCCTAACCAAAACTTGTTCTTCTTAATTTTATTTTCATGAAGGTCAATAAAACTACCGATCAATGAACGACATTGCAAGGTTCATCATATACCAAGTGATTTGCTAAACTCTGGTGAGTACTTATTCCCATGCATCTTCAAACTTTCTTAAAATTTCATTCACATATCGTAGTATACATGTTACTACAACTAAAATTTTGATTTGCTTATTAATTTGAGAAGGCAGGTCTGCTAATGAACATGACATGCAACCTTCTTCCGTGTAATTCAATGTTGAAAACTTAATGCCTGTCATGTTGATCTTGGAACCAAAGAGTTATGGAAGGCCTGATTCAATCTCCATTGGAAGTGTGGTCTTTGGTTGTTACAGAATTATGTCGATGCTCAGTTGCCCTTTCTGTAATGGATTTTTTGTGGTCTGTGATGTTGTTGTCTTTGTGAGTATTGATCAACTGATCCTACTCTGGATATTCGGGAATTTAGGTATGTTGATTCTCATTTTCATTAAATGATAATTTCATTTACCTTTGAAAAAAAACATATAATATAAATTTAGAATTCATATAAATTTATTAAAAGATTATAAATTAACTCCAAAAACTATTTTCATAGAATTAAAAACAAAAAAAAAGTAATTAGAAGTTAAAGACGATTAATTACTCTTAGACCCCTATGGTGGGTAAAGGATGTAATGCAAAATTTCGTGTTCGCGAATGTTGTCTCATACCTCTAAAGATATAATACCACTGATTGTAATATACCTTCTACAATTATAATTTATTCTATAAGAAATTTATGTCAAACAAATATCATTTTAGTCGAGGTCTAATAGCTCTGTAGTTATAAATAAATAAATATACGCTCATCACAAAAACATGCACTCAAATAGGGAGTAATAAACTCAAATGACATTCAAGCTTCCTTGAAGTGCATAACGAAACGTCCCGAATCTAAATCAAGCTTCTTTGAGGCGTATAATAGAACGCTCCGAAGCTAAATGTTGATTAAAGCTTCTTTGAGGTGCATAATAAATTGCCCAAAAGCTAAATAAATCAAGATTCCTTCAGGCACATGAAAAAACGCCCAAAGCTAAATAAAGATCAAAGGTACCTTGAGGTGCAAAATGAAACGCTCCAAATCTAAATGAAAATAAAGATTCCTCCAGGCGCATAATATTTATATTCAGAATTGCACCAAAACGTGGAATACATTTCAAGATATCATATTCAGAATTGATTTATGGGCAAAAATGATTTATGCAACTTGCAAAAAGGATTACATTAAATGGTGGAATTTAGGTCTCAGCAAAAGGATTTTATGTAACTTAGAAATTTGCTATTTTTATTATTGGCTAATTGTTAACTTAATTAAAAATTTAAATTTGTGATTCGTATGTTGTTTTTTGGAAATTTTATATATATACGAAGACTCAAGAAAAATCATCCTTTATTTAATTTCTCCACATTCTTATGCAGATATTATAAATATCTTATACCTAATCATGAATTAATTATATACATTCGTACATAATAAAAATCACAGATTCGTACACAGTAAAAGTATATTTCCGTACTGAATCTCGTACATAACAAAAATGCATATTAATTATCTATGATCATACGGCCAATTAATGATCTATATGCTTTTAATAATTAACACATTTATTTGTTTCTATGTGCCACTAAATTGTAGGTATATCTTCTTACAAAAAATAATCAATAACTACTTTTTACTTTAAGTTGAATTTTATTGGATAACTAATATTCGAATAATTACACATAAAATTTAAAAAACTTTCTATTGAACTATCTAGAGTATCACATTTAATTTAGTATCCACACTACAATAGCAGAAATAGAAAATACAAAATACAGTCAACATATTTAAAATTTAATTTCAATTATGTGTCATTAATATCAATTTAGGCCTTACTAAATTATGTGTCAGTAATATCAATTTATGGTTAGTGAGTAGCTTTGGTCTGTAAAATTATATGGTAGACCCTTTTTTTTATATAAAAGTAATTTTTTTGCGATTTAGTTAAATTATGTTATTCAAATTATTACAACATTACAAATGTTTCGAATTTGGACACAATTTCATGTGTCATAAATATATTTATATTTCCTATTAAAGTTGTGCATATTTGTTGTTGTTGATTTTTCTTTTTATTTTTTAGGCTTTATATCTTTTGTAAATTAGCAATTTCACTTCACTCTTTCATTTTGCACATAGCTCTTTTCATATCATTTTTTTTTCATACCGCAACATCGCTATTTTTATATCATATTTCTTTTATATCGGAACATCGCTCTTTTCATATCATATTTCTTTCATATCGCAACATTGCTCTTTTCATATCATTTCGCCTTATAGGCTTTTCAATACATCAAGGGGTATTCACACCACAATTACCTTCAATTTCCACCACTCTCTCATTTTCACATATCACCATTCTTGTAAGCAACTAGTAACGTAAAGCAATATATCAACATATTCTCATTTTCAGACATCCACAACAAATCAAACAACAAACATAGTAAACTCTTTCTCTCTCTACACTTTTATTTTTGTTCTTTTATAGATAACTCTTTTTCCTCCCTAATCCATTTTTTTCATCACCTACACACATATTTAAGTGTGCAATACACACTAGTTCTATATTATAATTTAACTATTTTGTAAATCTAAAAATCGTTAATCTCGTTCAATATATTTGACAGTCTATGTATCACCCCCTAACGATACTAGGACTATATCTTCCCTAAACATTTTACTTAAAGTAATCCCTGTGTTCATATATATAAATTTGTACATAATCATCTAATCAATTTGCATACGTAAGCCCAACGTCATAACGAAATAATCAACCCACAACGTCATATATAAAAATCAAACACAACAAGTAATCCATCACAGTTAATCTCCACTCCTACGTTCTCTTTACAGAAACAAAATACGATTTATACTCTAACTGACAAAGAGGAGAAAACTGCATACTGGCCCAACCTGCCTGAGTATAGCACGTAGACCTGGCCTTCAACAGTAAGACACCTCAAAATCTACTCATGAAAGAAAATGTTAGCAGAGGGATGAGCCTGCCACTCAGTAAGTAAATAACCAGCCGTATCTATATTTGTATATCAAACATAGCCCAAACAGGACAAGTAGGCAATATGCATGGATTACAGTCAATTTAATTCCAACATAATCAACTGTAGTACATCACGTAGCTATCTCACAATAAAACAATCAATCAAATTCCATATTTCCTAGTTTGCTTACGAGAAGGTGATATCATGTTTTTCCCACTCGCACATAGCTCTTTTCATATCATTTTTTTTTCATACCGCAGCATCACTCTTTTTATATCATATTTCTTACATATCGCAATATCGCTGTTTTCATATCATATTTCTTTCATATCGCAGCATCACTCTTTTCATATCATTTCACCTTATAGGCTTTTCAATATATTAAGGGGTATTCACACCACAATTACCTTCAATTTCCACCACTCTCTCATTTTCACATATCACCATTCTTGTAAGCAACTAGTAACGTAAAACAATATATCAATATATTCTCATTTTCAGACATCCACAACACATCAAACAACAAACATAGTATTTCAACGTATTTTCTCATTCCACATACACAATATCGTCAGTCAAATCAAATCATTCACCACTCATATGTTTTCAAAAAAATCAATGTCAGCATGAACCACAAATTATTATAATAGTAATACCACAAATAAAGAGAACATATATAGATAATACCAATTATTTACTTACCTTGACCTTATACGCTTTTATCTATCCAATAGGTAGTGGTTTGGTCTTTTCACTTTACCCCCGTATTCTATAATGAGTTATACCACACACAATTAATATATCGAGAATATCGTAATTTTTTTTAAATATAATATTGAATATCATTTGTATAATTTCTAATAATTCTTTAATATTTCATTTATATCGAAATACAAATCTTCGTTTTTCCTTTTTATTAACATACCATTTATTAAATATAATTTTTGGAATATTTCTATGAATTTTTTATCAATTTTCCACTATTATACAATTTAATTAAATAACAATACGTAGAATTGTGTATTTGGTTAACAATTCCGATGGAATTGTATAAATTGGCTATAACAACATTCAAATATAATAAATTTAATAATCTAATTAACCAACGATATTATTTTTTTATTCGATTTGATATTTAATTTGACACTATTTTAAATAGCCAAACTCGTAAAATATTCCGATTAAATGGTACATCGCTCAATATAAATAATATTTAACAAATAAATTAATTAAATAATATAATTATATGAATTAATAAAAATTAAAATTACAGTTTTTCGTACCTCTGTTTCTTTTTCTCTTTCCACCAAAAAGTTGCAATTTACACTATGATTTGTATTGTGTGTTATGTGTGTGTGTACAACAACAAAGAGAAAAAATAAAAAATGAGAAAGAGAGAGTGAGGCGGTGGGGGTTGGTAGCCCCACCTCCCACTCTCAAGTCTCTCTCTCTCTATTTATATATATATGTATATATTATTTACTAACACACATATATATATGTAATATTATTATTTTATTATTTTTTTTATTTAATTTAATTTTTCTCAAAATACCTATTACGTTCTTTCTAATTTCTTAATTAATATAATTTGTTCTCAAATATTATAACGAGCTCCAATTTAACCCGTGCAAGTTTTATTATATTACAATTATGGAACATAATTTATTTACCAATTAACTAAATTTCATAAAATTTACCAATTAATCGTACTATTATGTATTATAATCTTTGCGGCGTCACAGTCTAGATCTCATTAATGATAAATTACGGCTTTGATTTCTTCGATATTCCGCAGCAGTGGGTTGTCTCTCTCTCAATATGTGTGTATATAACATATATTATTATACTTATTCTAGATAGCAAATTTTGATTTTACATTTATTTATTATTTATGTATAAAATGTTTGTGTACATATAGAGTATATAATAAAAAACATCTAATCTGGCCACCCATTTCAATATATTATATTTAGAAAGTTGATTTAGGCGCAAAAATGATTTATGCAACTTGCATAAAGTATTTCATCAAATGGTGGAACTTAGGTCTCAGCAATAGGATTTTATTTAATTTAGAAATTTGCTATTTTATTATTTGCTAATTGTTAATTTATTTAAAAATTTAAATTTATGGTTTGTATGTTGTGGTTTGGAAACTTTATATATATACTATGACTCGAGAAAAATCATCCTTTATTTAATTTCTCCACATTCTAATACAGATATTATAAATATCTTATACCTAGTCATGAGTTAATTATATTCGTACATAATATAAATTATATATCCGTACACAGTACAAATATATTTCCGCGCTGAAGGTCCCGTACATAACAAAAATGCATATTAATTATCTATGATCGTACGGCCAATTAATGATCTGTATACTTTTAATAATTATTACATTTATTTGTTTCTATATGCGACTAAATTGTAGCTGCATTTGCCTACAAAAAGTAATCGATAACTACTTTTTACTTTAAGTTGAATTTTATTTGATTACTAATATTCGAATAATGACACATAAAATTTCATACTTTCTATTAAACTAGCAAGAGCATCACAGTTAATTTAGAATCCATGCCATAATAGCAAAAATAGAAAATACAAAATACAGTCTACATACTTCAAATTTAATTTCAATTATGTGTCATTAATAATTTCAATATTAGACCTTACTAATAATCTCTTAAATTGCCTACACATTTGCAGGGTATTATGGAAAAGTCATTTATTGTGATATATATGATTTACTATACTTACTATTAATTTATGTGGTAAATTAATTATATATGGCTAGTGAGTAGCTTTGGTCTGTAAAATTATATGGTGGACCCTTTTTTTTACATAAAAGTAATTTTTTGCAATTTAGTTAAATTATGTTATTCAAATAATTGCAACATTACAAATGTTTCAAATTTGGACACAATTTCATGTGTCATAAATATATTTATATTTCCTATTAAAGTCGTGCATATTTGTTGTTGTTGATTTTTCTTTTTATTTTTTAGGCTTTAAATCCTTTGTAAATTAGTAATCTCACTCTAGTCATCTATTCAAGGATCTGTAAGAAATTATATTAAGAAATATTTGCCTACCTTTGGTGTTTGATAATAAACAGTAAAGATAGTGCTATGTCTATACGATGTATTAACGTGGCATCATCCTGACACTTTGTTATGAAAATATCTTATATAAGTGAGTGTAGATATCATTAAATAAAATTGTAAGAATTTTCTGTATTACATTCACACCTTTTAAATTT